>NW_024518095.1:4364102-4491694 GCF_017590135.1 Pyrgilauda ruficollis
GGCCTACGAGGTGGCCCCGGGCTGGGGAGCGGCCGAGGCACCGCGGCGGGTGCGAGGCTGCCCCGGCGGGGAGCGGGGCCGGGCCGCGGCGTGAGGCCGGGGGCGGCCGGGCCCTGCGGGGAGGCAGCGCTGCCCCTGCCATTGGGACTCCTCCTGCTCGTGTCCCGCCCGGCCCGCGGATCCCGGCTCCGCTCTCCAGATCTCCTGGTCCTTTCCCTGCTCCTCCCGCCCGGCGTCGCCTCGCAGCGCTTTTGTGTCGTCTGTCCCTAGTGTCTTTCTCTCTCCGTCTCCTCTCCCCCGGGCTCGGCGACTCAGCTTTCTGCCAGTCCCTCCCCGAGGTCCCCTCTCAGCCTCCCCAGACCTTTCCTGATAAACCTGCTACCTCTTGACCTGCCGGAGACCCCTCCTCCCGCCCAGCCTTTGTCTGCGGTAGGGTGTTGTCTAAATTTGCAACCATGCCTATTCCAAGGGGAAGGCATCAGCTCTGCAGCTATGTTTTCTAGATCCTGCTTCAGTATCAAAATCTTTTAAGAACCGATCAACCGTGGTCAGCAAACAACGTGTGTTTACTCCGGGGAGGGGGGCTCTCAACAGAAGCACGGATGAGTAATCATGACTGAATTGCTAGATTCTAGTTGTCTGCCATAAAAATGTTGGATTTTTAAAAAAATAAATATCAAGAAATTTAAATTCCATTTACCGTGTTAGAACTGTCACTTGTAGCTAAAACGTTGATTTGTTGCCTAATTTTAGGAATTACTAAGCATGCAAGCCTGAGATCTACTGAAACATAGAGCAATACAGGGGAATAAATAAAGATCAGTTTCCCATTGTACTAGCTGTGTATGCATCAAGTGCACAATGCTCACTGCCTCTGTGCTTGAGATGAGTTTCAGAAGCTGTTATTAATAAGGTCTCAGATACATTTTGGTAGATTTATAGGGTTGCTGTTTACAAGGCGATTTCATGACTTGTAATTCTCAAAGACCTCTGCTCCAACAGTAGGCTGCTATTATCCCAGGTAATGACGTTATCTGGATAATGACATTCATGTATTACACTCACACAAAGACCTCGGGATGTGATTGGGGTGTAACTATGAATGCCACAGTCCTATAAATCCCCCTGGTTTGGGGTTTCCTATTGTTCATATGTAGGTAAAGACAATAACCCCATTCAGGATACATGTTTTCATAGAGTGGTGGAGATGGGACAGTTCATGAACCCTTAAAAAATATGCTGGATGAAATATTCCTCAGATTTACTTAGTGTCTATATTAGCTGTCTGTATTGTAAAGTTTTTCTAGGCTGGAGATTTTAGATGTGCTTTGATACATCCCAGTGAGCTCTGGCTCCTGATAGAAGTGGTTTCTTACAGAGTTACTCGGAATGTTACTTTTAGAGATAAGTTGCAAGGCTAAGAATCTTCCTGAAACAACAAGCAGCATGAAGTGATAGTTCATGTTGACACTTCTCTTTCCTGGAGCATGGACTCCCACTGCACACAAATCTGCTTTAGGCCTTTTTCCTTGTTTATTTTTGATAAAATATTTATTTTCATTCTGTGGGAGAGGTTTCAACAGCTGTGAAGTATAGCTGAGAACCTATAGTGCTACTTTGCAAGTTTAAAGCTGCGCATTCTGTGGGAGAGGTTTAAACAGCTGTGAAGTATAGCTGAGTATAGTGCTACTTTGCAAGTTTAAAGCTGCGTCTTTGTAGCTCACAAACATGCATCAAAACACATCATCTTCATTCGCTTTCTTGTGGTTTGATATTTCTGAAAAAATCCCAGATTTTGCCCTATCCTTTTGTTTAACATTGCTGAGGGTGCACTGGGAATTTGATTCCACCACCAGGTACTTGGCTGCCAGTATTTTTCTCCCTTCTTGTGGCTCTTTGTGTCATTCTGTGCTACATTTTGGTTATGCAGTGGAAGACAGCTAGGGTTTGGGAATCCTAGGGATATAATCTTCCCTCTTACAGCCTTTTCTTGTCAGGAGTTACTGTGTATTTTACACAGGAAAGGACTGTGGTTGGGTGGGGGGTTATATTTTCCTCATGTTAAATTCTTTTATTTTTTGTATAACTTTTCTGCAGTGGTTTCTGCTGACAAGCTTGGAAGGGCATTGAACAGAGCTTATTTTGGCATTCCCTACCTTTCAGAAATTTGTTGTCTAGCACTGTACATTTGTGTATCCTTGTATTCGTGGAGCTAATAATTCCATAGTGTTCCCAGCATATTCCTGCTGGTATGAGTTAATATGCTTCTCAGAAATGAATAAAAAGTAGAAAGTGTATGAACTGGAGGTGATATTTAATATGTCAAATGACACTGTAGCCTGGCTGATTTGATGTGAAAGGGCTGACTTGTACTGACAGCACTTAAAGTAGCAACTACTGTTCTATGTGTGGTGCATCTGTGCCAGGCTTTCCCTGCCAAGGAGCTGGGAAGAAAAGTTCTCTTAAGGCCCGAAGGGGTCTTTTTTTGCAAAAAGAATGTGTTTATGTAATGGAGAGGAATGTGACCCAGAGATCCAGAGATGGAGGATTGTTAGAAATGGGAAAATCCAGTGAAAATAGGTGCAGACATGCAGTAGTGTTGTATAGGTGTGGGGTACTGGGGGGGGGGAGGGGGAGAAACTGTTGGGGAATCCAAGTTAGTTTAAGGAGAAAAGACAACTGAATAAAAAAAGGGGAATGATGGAGAAAGGAAGGATTAGGAAACCAAGCGAGGTTGAGTTAGGGATAGGCATTAGTTTTCTTGAAGCTCTGAAGCTCAGGGACAAATTCCTTGAGCAGAGTGCAGAAACTGCATGTAGCAAGATGATTCTTGTGCCAGAAATAAGTAACAGGCAATGAGATGCTGCTCCCATTTTGCTGGTTACCTTCCTTGCTCTCTCGGTATGGTTGCAACTTTTTTTTACATGCTTACTTGCTGTATTTTTTATTAAGCAATGTTGTAATTTTTTTATTTTAGAAAATCAAATCAGGAAATCTTTAAAATGGATGGGAATGAGGAACAATTTGTATATGCTCTGGGATCCATTCCCCATGGTTCTTCCCCTCCCCTTCCACGAAACTGTCACATAAATTGATTTGGAAAGTACTTCTAATGGAGAACAAATAAAGGGACACAGATTCCATGGCTTTTACAAGAGGTTGTCATGTGTGGCCTGACCAAGCAGTTCCTCACCATACTGAAGAGAGTGTGCTGTGTAGTCTGGTGTTATCATATGATGTAATTCTCATTTACAGTAGTTTTCACACCTGTCTTAATTGTTTGCTGTGATTTAATTAAGTTTTGTAGGTGGATGATCTCGTTTCAGTCTCATTTAATCAAGGGTCTCATTTGAAGGGTCTCATTTCAGTCTCCGGAGGGACACGTACTTTGACTGTAGTGTGAGCTCCCTGGTCATGATGTTCATGTAACTATAGATAGATTTTTCCTTGCTCTGAGCTTTTATCTTGCTGTACTTGACCTTTTGAAGACCTGAAAAATATCTGCTTGTGTCTTTCTTAGGAAGATTCTAAAACAGAGAGAAAAGTTGTTACTGGGATCTTTTAAGTCTTAGAAAACTGTGAAGTAATTAATATTTGGCTGCTGGGTTGGAAATGAATACGTGGTTATTTTGGAAGGCTATTGGTTCTTTGCTGCAAGGTAGTGTTAGATAATGTGTCAGCATCTGTTACGTTAACAAAAGGAGATCTCAGTCATTACGTATTTTTGTATGTATTAGGGCTTTACAGTACTTACCTTTTTTTTGCTTAAGAATGAAGTTCACATTTTCCAATTTCAGCAAATGTGATACAATTTAATCTTAGGTTACTGCCATTGTTACATTGCTTTGAATTATTATGAAAAGATTTATCTATTAGGAGCCCCTGTCGAGTGCCATTGCGCCATGGGAAGGAATACTAATAACCAGTTACTTCCAGGAATAGCTATTAATCCTTCAATGTTTTTTCAAGACATATCTATTATGTTTTGAAATCTTTATTTTTCTAGGTCTGACAAGCATGTCTTTTAGATCTGAAGCAGGGAAGTGAAAGCACTAATCCCCAGGTCTCAGTGATGCAATTCTAAAATGCTAAAATTCTAAACAGTGCTGGAGTTTGTGTGATTTTTTCCTTTGTTTCTATTCACTCACCCCCCAACAAAGAAAAAAAAGGCCATGGAGAAAAAGGTTTTGTCTTTAAATATACAATTATCAGGTAGTAAGGCTTTAAAATTACTTACCACCACTTCAGTATGCAAATGCTCAAAGGCATTTTACATTTCATAAATAGCAAATGCCACTACAGTTGGGTTTTCTGTCACACTTGTAGGTTTAGACCTCTAAAGAACTGGCTATTACTGGTGAGTTGTTTAACAAGGATATTATATACTTAAAACCTTGCAGGATTATAATCTGTTTGGGTTTTCTCTGTGTGTGTGTATATGTGTGTGTGTGTATATATATATGTATGTATGTATGTATATATTTCTATATTAAAACTGTTTGGCTTTGTATTCTGGAGAGATGAGAAGCCCTGCATAACATAATTGTAAATATGCAACAATAGCATTGTATTAAATTGTAGAGGGAAAATAAAAGAGGGCTTCATTGTTTGTGCCCGCCGACGGGAGGGAGGGGATGTGATCTGATGCTGTGTTCAGCACCTGAGTTGTGGACAGCGGCATTTGAAGGACCGAGGAATTGTCCATTCAAACTGGGTGATGGAAAGCAAATTAAATATTTTACTCTTGATCATGTTCTGGCATAGTCCAGTGCCATGTTGGGATCCACTTGAGATTCTGGTATTTTATGTAATATTGTATGAGCAATTACTAGGCCTGCTTCATAACAAGTAAAATAGTTTGCTCCTATGGCCAAAATAAAATCTAAGCTTAAATAACAGTACTACCAAATGTGTGTTATGAGCTGAGGAATTAGGGAAAAAAAAATATTCTGAACAGTAAAATAATTTTCACACACCAAACTTATAAATTAGTTTTTATTGACTTAATGTCAAGAAGCTAGCATAGATGAAAAGAAACTGTCTGTGCACGTGTATTTTTCTGTGGATGCATATGACAGTTTGCAGTGTACTAGTATAGTTTGTAGGCCAGTGAACTATATGAATATTAGTGAAATGAGTTGTGCCAAACTATATCATTAAAGAGCACGTTACTGCATTTTAAAAACATTTTGTCCATGTACTTCTTAACATGTTCCTTGAAATCCACTGTGAAGACAAAATTCACCAAAACAGGTTGAAATGTAGTTATTAAAACAGGGAGATAAAATTTTCTGTTCTTGTTTCAACTGTGGGCTTTTCATGTTTGGGGTTTTTTGGCTTATTTTTGTCTTCTGAGGTAAACTAAATAATGAGCTTTTTTTTTTTTTTTTTTTCTTTCTAGGGGGTGATACAAAATTGAAATTCACTCTTGAGCCATCTTTAGGTCAAAATGGTTTTCAGCAGGTAATTTGATTTATTTTTTTCTCGAGTCTATGAAGGAGTAGGTTCTCTGCAATCAAGGTGCTTGCCCTAGTTCAGAAGTGCACTTGTCATCATAATATCAGCATATTATTTGCAATTGCATCAAGAGCTGTTTCATTTGTATTCAGAAAAGGGAATAGGCTTTCACTGTTTACTCAGATATTTCCTAAATCCTTGTGTCCTAGAATATTATACTTTAGTCAAATCATCAAGTAATTAATCTGTATCTTTCCTGTGAGTGGATTAAGCAGTTAAACTCTGACATGCGTGCAGTAAAATGAAATGAATGTGCCTGTCTGCAAGGTAGCAAATGTTGCTATGCTGTAGCATTAAACTAATGATGAATAGTTTACATTTTTGGATGCTTTTGCTTTTAGTGGCATGATGCCCTCAAAGCAGTGGCCAGACTGCCGACAGGCATCCCAAAGGAATGGAGGAGAAAGGTAGGTAGACCTCCATGTCTTGTGGGCCATATTGCCTATAGGTTTTTCAGGAGAGGTGAATTACATCAATATTATCTGTTAGTGGATTTTATAACAAATATTTGGACCTTTTAAGTTGTACTGGGGGTTTTTCCTTGTTGTCATGATTCAGTGGCAACCTCACAGGGCAGATGGAAGGGTTGAGGAGACAGGTAAAGATGGTGTTTTCAGTAGCTGGGTTCTTTCTGCTTGAGGCTTAGCTAACTTATTCTGGTACAGATGTTTTTGCCTCATACTGTCAGTCTCAAGAAATTGCACTGATGAAATTGCCCCCACAGCTGAAGATAACTGAAAGGAGAACATATCTGCGGTGTAGGCTGTCACGCTTACAAAGGTGACGTTGATAGATGCTTAATGCTGACAAGAATGCTTATAGAAACAGTTGTTGGGGAAAAGGCAGATTACCAAAATTAGGGAAGTTCAGAGTCAGGAGTGATGTAGAATGGCAGAGTGCAGCATTAATGGGAAATTGCACTGAGTTAGTGTTGTAGAAAAGGGTCCACTGGGATTTTGCCAGACTTACTCTTTTGCGTTCTTCAACACTTGAAGTCCCCTAGTATAAAAAGAGACATGTCTATTAATTTTTTCTTAAAAACTTAGTCACAAAATCCCAGCTTTAAAAACATAGTTTTAATAAAAATAATATTTTTAAAGATTTATAAAATATATAGTTTCATGTATAATACGTATAATAATATAGTGTTATATATAAATGATAAAGTATAATTATATAATTGTAATAATAAATTGTAATTTTGTATATTTTATAAATTATATATTATATATAGATAATATAGTTCCACATATTTCTGATGTATCAGTTTAATTTCTTTTTCCTGTTTTTGCTGTCTTTCCAAACTGAACTGTACCTCCTTACAAATCAGGAGAGAAGGAAGAGAAGACGTCATGGCATTGTTTTCCTCACACGACAATGAACTTATTTTTAATTTACAACTTCAATTAATCATTATATATATCTAACAGCCTTTTTTCTTTCCTGAAATATTCTTTTCCCACACTCCAGAAAGTGTCTCAGACACCTTTCTGTGGTACATGTGTTGCAGAGGTCACAGAATCTCAGAAGGGCTGAGTTTGGATGGGACCTCTGGAGGTCATCTGGTCCAACCCCTCTGCCCGAGCAGAGCCACCTACAGCTGCTTGCCAAGGACTGTGTCCTGGTGACTTCTGAATATCTCTAAGGACAGAGATTCCACAAGCTCTCTAGGAAACCTGTGTCAGTGCTCAGTCGCCTTCACTTCAGTGAAAATGTGTTTCTTGTTTGAGGAGAACCTCCTGTGTTTCCATTTGTGCCCATTATTTTCAGTCCAGTCACTTGCAGAGATGACAGGAGCCTGGCTTCATCCTCCTTGCACCCTCCTTTCAGGTGTTTATACACACTGGTAGGATTTCCCCAAAGCTGCCTTTTCTCCTTTCTGAATGCTGCTGGCTCTCTCAGCCTTTCTGCATAGCAGAGATACTTTGCAACTGGGTGTTCCCAGCATATATTGGTGCTTGGAATTGTTTCTCCCCAGAGGAAGGATTTTGCTCTTCTCCTTGTTGAAATTCATGAGGTTCTTGTCAGACCGTTTTCCCATCCTGTCAAGGTGTCCACCTTATCAGCCACTCCTCCAAGTTCTGTGTAATTAGCAGGCTTGCGTGTGCTCTGCCACATCATCCAGCTCAGATCTGTCTTTCCTTTTCACTCTGCTCATCTCTGTGGTTGCTCACATGTGACCACATGATGCTAACCAAAGAAGTAGTGGTAAGAAAAGAGAAGCTGTCTTTTTACTGCCATTCCCTGGGTTCACAATGATTTTAAGGTAGATACCAAAACAGAGGAAGTATTTTGTGGTGGCAGCATGCTGATTGCCTCCTTTGCTGTCAACAAAAGGAGCAGGTTGACATCTGCATTACTGTTGTGGCATGTGACATTTGGTTTCTGGGGCTGGCAGAGATAAAGAATCCAGTCAAACAACATCAGTAGGATGTCAGCAGTGCTGAGGCTGGCTGTTGGGAGGCAGAATAGTGGCATTCCTCCACATGGGTGGCTTCATAAAAGTGTGGGAAGGGACATTTAAATGAAATGAAGAAAACATGAGATTCTGGGAGCTGTCTATAAATTCCTTCATCATGCAGCTATCTCAGTGTTTAAATCTGTGGGAAGTGTCTAAATTGCTTTTCTCACTTGAGTGAATTAATGGCTGATACAAAATTTGAACAGTTTGCTTTCATGATTTCTTTCAGTTTCCTGAAAAAAAAGGTCCTTTATTGTTACTTGTCATTGTATGATCTGTCATGTGCCTTTCATGGTTCAGGAAGTTTTCAAATCTTTAATAAAGGTCCAGCCTTTGTCTTGGATACACATGCATAAATCTGTTCTGGCAATTATTAGGCGTTAAAAGTAGTGAAAATGTTTGTTTCAGGACTCCCTGTAGCACCCACAGTTTAGGAAGCCCTCTTGTAAGAATAAGTTGTTTTGATCCAAGTCATGCTTTCAGATGAATCCCAAATGGTGAATACTAGATGCTATTTGTGCTGCAAAGTCATCAGAAGAGACTTCTGATAAAGAGAAGCACCAACTCTGCTAGATTTCTTTTGGGAGTTTCCAGGAGACGTATCCACGACTGAGTTTGAGTAAAGCCAGCAGCAGTGTTATCCTTTTATCAAACTCTTTGTTGGTTATAAGTATAGAAGGTCTGAACTGATAGAGGGTCCTTGCCTTGTGTTTCCATTTTGGAGGGGTCCTGTGAATTCACTGACAGCTGATTTGCATCTTTGTAAGCTGTCCACAGATCTGGATGCTTAATGCTGGCCATTTCCTTCCTTTCTGTTTTAGAGAGCAATTAATTTTTGCACTAATTGTGCAAAAATTGTTGTGGCTAAAATCCTCTTCTGCATATTTCAAGTCTAACAGCAGGTCACATGTCGGTGAAGCTGATAAAGTTCATCTGATAATATATATTGACACCTTATATTTTACCAGAGAAATAATTAATTTTGCCATATGTATTCCTAGGTTTGGTTGACCCTGGCTGATCAGTACTTACACAGTATAGCCATTGACTGGGACAAAACCATGCGTTTCACATTCAATGAAAGAAGTAATCCTGATGATGACTCTATGGGCATCCAGATAGTAAAGGTAGCCAGCTAATTTGTTATGTCTTTTCTAATTTTTAAATGAAAAGTTGGCATTTGAATTTGGATTTATTTTCATCTTTGCAACTGCTTTGGCAAAAAGTGTGTCTTAATTCCTTTTGGCCCACCAAAGTTGGTTTTTTTTTGGCTGCTTTGTTCCTTTTGCACTAGTCCGGTTAGTGTTAGCTGGGAAAAAGATGCTATTTCTGGGGTTTTTCCTTTCAGTTTTACTTTCTTTTGATTTTGAAAAAGTGCTAGAGTTAATGAAGACAAAGGAACATAAGTGGGTTTTTTTCCTTCTCTGTAAATAAACATAAATGTTTTCTGGGAATAAAAGCATATTTTAGAATACAGCAAATGAGCATTTTTCAGTTGTTTTACAGGAGTGAAACACATTTGCCTATTTGTGTTTCTCAGCTGATTAATGTTTAATATTTAAAGCAGTCAGCCATTTTGTACACTTTGCCTTTCACTTATAAATCACTTAAATTTCAAGAACACAGTTTCTGGCTTGTATGTTTGGAAAAGTCAGTTATCTACTAGTTCTTTTATACTTTGATAGAAGCAGGTGCTCTTGTTCAATTAAGCAGCTGTAGTGCCTTCCTTGTTTGAAACCCAGAGATCTGTTAACATCTTCTGTGGCAATGCCTTATAAATATCTTTTAGGGGACTTGTTTACTTAAGAGCTTGCTGAAACTATTTCATTTGGGTATGGTAAATGTTTAACAGATTAAAAAAGAAATGTTTTTATCAACTTTGGGAGTATGTACTGGGAGGGTGTAGGTGGAAGGAAAACTGGGAGAGACAAGAGAACTAATGGGGGATAGAAAATACACATCTTTTCTCTGCTTGTCTTGTCACTTTTATTTTTATTTCCTTTTTCCTTTAAAGGACCTTCACCGAACTGGCTGCAGTTCCTATTGTGGCCAGGAGGCAGAGCAAGATCGAGTGGTATTAAAACGTGTTTTGCTGGCTTATGCCAGGTGGAATAAATCTGTTGGCTATTGTCAAGGATTTAACATACTAGCTGCACTTATTCTGGAAGTAATGGAGGGCAATGAAGGGGATGCCCTGAAAGTGAGTAAATTTTTTTTTTTCAGTGTCGAAGATTGCTTTTAGTTAGTGAACTTTAGAATAAACCAATGTGTGACTTTTGGAGACAGAATAAAAGAGCACAACTCAAAAGAGTTAGATGATTGATATTGGTGAATTTTTTATTTTGTTATATCATCTGAGCTAAAATGAATAGTTTGAATGTTATCACTATTAAATTTTTTTACCAAAAAAAAAAAAAAATGGGACCACTGCTACTTACTATAGGATCTCTTACCCCATAATCCCAAATCTGCTTGCAAACACTAAAGGTAGCTGAAATATTAAAATTTTGTTATCAGCACCTTATGTGGCAGTTGATAAATTGGCTACATTTTAAAGCAGATCCTAGGGAAACACTAAATATTCAAAATGAAAGTAAGTCACTTTGAAGCTAATTTCTGGACCAGGTTAGTCTTACACTGTTTGTTTTCTTACATTGGTTTTACTGTAAATAAAATAAAGTTTCATGAAATTTATAATATGTCAGCAAATGGAAATACGTTTACTACAGGACATGGGTTAAGGTTTGGCAAGATCATGTGCAATTTCCTTAAATAAATTTGCTCATATGTGTGAGTTGGGGTCAAATTAATAAAAGATGACTGTGATTCTTTAGATACTGAGCTGTTTGTCTTGCCTTATACAATGATTTAAATATGGTAAATACTTAAATTCACTCAGAGCTCCTAAAATGTAAAGCTTGTGGCTGTAGAGTCCAGCTAGCTGATATTTAATCCTTCATTCTAGACAACTGCCTGTAATAGGAAGAAGATACCTTAATATACCAACTTTATATCAGAAAGTAAAATTACTTTTCAATAATTCTTGCTTAAGATTTCCTCAATATTTTAACTGTAAATTTATCACGTTATCCTATAGGAAATAGGATTGTCCAAGGTTTATGAAGTCCAAGTTGACTACCAGAACTGTGTGCATCCTTGTGTTGTCTGTTATTGTGAGTTGTGTCAGGCTCCTTGTGTGGAGGAGTCAGACTGCCCCAGAGAGGTAAAGCACTGAAGGCTGTTTGCAACAAAACTGGTCTTACCTGGCAAAAATAAGAATGAAAAATAAAGTTATTTCTTTTCCAAGCTTAGCGTGTGGGCTTTGCAGGGTTGGAATTTTCCTAGAAGACAAAGGAAAGAGGGGAAGGGCAAGGAAAGGAGCAGGGTGGATGGCAGGAAATAAGAATTTAGTATTAGCATGTGATGGTTTTGTTGTAGTCACTGTCACCTAAAGCAAGCAGTGAGTGAACAGCTACCAAGGCCTGTAAAGGTGCTCTCAGGATTGTAGCTGTGGGGTAGCTGTGTTTGGGTTATTGTAGAATCTGGGAGTTAAGGGAGCAAGGGCATTCTTAGATCTTGCCTGTCAGGTCCCATTTCTGGGGAGGACATTATAAACAAAAGCTCTGTGTCTGGGAAAAAT
The DNA here is from genome assembly GCF_017590135.1 of Pyrgilauda ruficollis. Lineage (NCBI taxonomy): Eukaryota > Metazoa > Chordata > Aves > Passeriformes > Passeridae > Pyrgilauda > Pyrgilauda ruficollis. The sequence continues at coordinate 4,375,721 of NW_024518095.1, forward strand.
CTCCCAGGGGCTAGGAAACAGCAGGTACTACTGACACCAAGGGGCTTTAACAGCACAGCACCCAACACGGTAGCTTCAGTGAAATCCCAGCCAGTGATACTTGAGTGTTAACTAGTTAAGGTAAGCATTAAGTTAAATCCCTGGAGTTGCCTCAAAGTTAGCCTACAGAAATTATGCTAAGCAAGAAAATCCCATCTTGCATGAATAGAAACTATAAAAGTCTCATAGATACTGAAACTCAAAAAAAAATTTCTTGCATGTTATTGCATGGAAATGCTACAGAATCAAATAATAAAAATAAATATGTAGAGATATGTTACAAAGAAAGTACCTATTGCAAACTGGTAAATACCTGAAGTGCTTTTTTTAAAAAAAAAAAGTCTTCTCAAAGCAATTCACATGTTAGTGAAATAGAATGAACCTCAGTGTTGAAAAAGATTTCTGTTCTTCTCTGTGCTCTCATATATCAGAGATCAATGAAGGAATACTATTCATTGGGAAGGGAGGTTTATAGCTTATGTCATTAGGAATTAATGAAAACACAAGGGGCATAGTTGTAAGTTAATGTTGCTCTATTAAGTTACTTTTGGTTTAAAATACATCTGAACAAAATTAAGCATATTTTTACAAGACTGTGACCCACTATTCAGCAAAGGTTGGGTAATGCATCTGCCAAATATGAAGCTGCCATGTAGAAGCTGTTGATTTGCCTGTGTTGACTCCTGTTCCACATGCTTTAAAACATGGACATAAGATTGCTATTGCTGGACAAATCTTGCAAGGACAAGTATGTGCAATGCAGTGTGTGGTCACAAGCAGATAGGAAAGAAAAGAAAGCAGTAAGACTATGTCAGGTGGTGCTCTTGGTAGTCCTGTGTCTGAGAAGCTGTTTCTGTGGGCATCTTATGAGAAGAGAGGGATTGGAAGGAGGACTGTCTCCTGTATCTGAAGATGCAATGCTTCTCTCGAGAATTAAGGTCTTTATGAAGCATGGTAAGAATGTTCATATGAGAGAAATGTAGATGAGGTGCAGACAGGATGACTGCAGGCTCCCTGGATGTGGTTAGTGGAGTGGCCATAGAGATTGTAAAAGATCCTGAAGTGAAAGGTGTCTTCTGTTAGGCTGATGATAAACATCAGATTCTGCATATTTTTTGCGTAAAAGATCCTGAAGTGAAAGGTCAGTGTCTTCTGTTAGGCTGATGATAAACATCAGATTCTGCATATTTTTTGTTGCATTTGTTCATTCTCAAAAGTTTGACAGTATCCATTTAATCCCTTACCATCCATGTAGTTGAGCTACCTCACTTGAAACAGATGTCTGCTTAAAATGTCTCACGCTGCTTAATTTAGCACCTTTTAAAGTGACAAGATGGAGTGCAGCATATGGTAACAAACCACAGTAAAATATATGGAGAATTTCTTTTTAAAGAACAGTACCTTGCATTTTGGAGAAGGAAAATAGGGGATTTGCAAAATCAGTCTTCTAGAGAAGACATTAACCAGAGAAGGGATAGTGAGACTCTCCAGCAGTGGAGAATCTCATAAACAGTTCCAACATCAGAAGTGTCAAAAGTTGCTTTTGGTGGGGGTAATGCTGCCAGCTTGGGCATAGCTTACTGTGACATTGATTTCAGTCATTGATTTCAGTAATTTCATGGTTCATAAATTCTGGACAGTTTCAAGAGGACTTCATATCTTGAACATTTGTGGATACCTAGAGTACCTGAGGATGCTCAAAGTGATAATATTTTCTACCCATACAAGTGGAGATGCCATAAGCATGTGTTGCCACTGGCTCCAATTCATTCTTTAGTGAACAGAGAAATTTAATTTTTCTGTTATTCCTAGAAAATAACTGCTCTGTAAGTCCTACATGATAGTCTTTTATTCTGCCCACAGATCATGATTTACCTAATTGATAAGGTGCTTCCTGATAGCTACTTTGTCAATAATCTCCGTGCTCTCTCTGTGGATATGGCTGTTTTCCGAGATCTTTTACGAATGAAGCTTCCTGAACTGTCCCAGCACTTAGACACCCTGCAAAGAGCTGCTAACAGAGAAAGTGGAGGTATGTTCAACAGAAAATGCTATTCAACTCTGTCTTGCTGTTGTTTCATCTGAACACTGATTTAAAAATACAGTATTTTAAGTGTTTGCATGAGTTTATCGTTTAGAATATGTATTTTAAGTTGTTAAGATGAAATATGATGGTTTCCATTATTGATAACCTGAATATAAATAGGTGTACTTCCAGGAAAAAAAAAAAACAAAGGGAAATAATTTCACACCACTAGCTGCAAACAGAATTGTTTTGACAAGAATGTAGCTTGGTACATGTAGCATGGTACAAGGGCTACCTTGGAAAGGTAATTTCTTGCCTTGGCTCAGGATAGGTGTCCTATTGCTCTGTGTAGTTGCTGGCTCATATAGCTATTGTGGGAAAAGTTACAGTGTGAGAGCCAGTGGGGGCTGGTTAGTATTTCTTCACCTGGATCCTTACCAATACACAGGTACAAAACTCAGAAGTACATCTTGGGTTGCTACCTGAAAACTGCCTTTGCACTGTGATTTTTTTTTTCTGGCATAGCATTCTGTTCCAGACTTACAGCTCTTTTATTTGGAAATGTTCTGGGGAGTGTAAGAGGTTTTTTGGTAGTTGATTTGGTTTCTTTTTCAGTTGGGAAGATAAGTGCACCCTGCATTCCACTTTAGAAAAGATCTGCTGCTATGTTCCATGTGTCTCTGCCCAAACTGTATAAAAAACAAATAAATGGTATTAAGAAAATATTTACTGTTTGAAAGTGTTTTCACAGGATGGTCTTCAGTGCGTAAGTTAATACTGGGATGCACAAAGTGTTCTCTGAGCAAAATGAAAAAGTAAAACTTTAGAGTTTCATCCTGAAATACTACATTTTGTTTGAAACTTAACAAGTACACCAGGATATTAAAATAATAGATATGACTTTACAGAGACAGTCACCTTCACCGTATCACCATGTAGATAAAGACTTATGCCACTTTTCACTTTTTTGGTGAAAAAAAATGTAGCATTTTGTGGGGAAGTTGGTGGGTTTGGGTTTTTTTTTTTTTTTTTGATAGAAGCTTTTATTTCATATGGCTTTGGGGAAGGAGAAACGGTCTTTTTGAAATAAGGGAAAAAAGTGTGGTGGTGTATTCCAGGGTTTGTATTTCAAAGCCAACGATTCTGCTTAGTTTTTTGCAGTGCAGCAGAATGGAAGGTGACTGTAATTTTTCAGTTGCTCTTCTCAGCTTATCTTTGGACAGCTGCAGGCTAAGTAAGTTTTGAGCAATAACAGAGGTGCTAGAATGTCTGGTGGATTTTATGATGCAGTTTCTACTCCTTATAAAATGATAGTAAATTGCAGTTACTTCAAGTAACCTGGTTTTTTCTTGTTTGTTTTTTTAACTTCAGGAGGCTATGAACCCCCACTTACAAATGTCTTCACAATGCAGTGGTTTCTGACACTCTTTGCCACCTGTCTGCCTAACCATACAGTTCTGAAGATCTGGGATTCAGTATTCTTTGAAGGCTCTGAAATTATACTGAGAGTAGCTTTAGCTATCTGGGCAAAGCTGGGAGAGTAAGTGGTCATTTTTATCTGATTTTTCTTTTCAGTATGAGCCATGTTTAACTTTTGTTTTCCTTAAGGTGTTCTCAATTCTAAACAAGATACAATCTTTCAGGAGAATGATTGTTTTGAAAAAGCTGCAAAAAGGACCTTTATGGTTTCTTAAAAACATGTGATTCTGACATCATGTCAGAATAGGCCTGATAATTAATTGACCCTTTTTGCAGAAAATATCTCCAGTTGTTGGAGTTGTCTGTGTATTTTGTCTTTGTGCTGTGTTAAGAGGTTGGACTTTCCTGAACATAAACTTCTGAAGGAACTGATAAATATTCTGTGTAAAGACACACAAAGAAATTTGAGGGTGACCAACTAATTTAGTTGTGTACCTGAAAGTGGGGATGTTAATTCCCTTAGTTTCACTTAAGGAGACTTAAGGATTTGAGCTCGTTGGCTTTGCACAGTACAAGAATTCAGTGTTACTAAGGGAATGACCCTGTGGTATGGGAGTCTTTTCTGTTAAGGCCTGAAAATTAATTTTCCTGAAATTCTCAGCTTTTAAGCACATTTCAGCCAAGTTTCTGTTGTAGTCCTTTGTGGCCTTGGAAACTCACCACATGGCCAGAACACAAGAGATGGTTAGCTCTTCAAACTCCTCTGTTGTCAAAGCAAATATTTGTGTTCCAAAGAGTTTACAGTGCTCCCAGAGAAATGAGTTTTGTCGCTGGCTTCAGTGGGAGGTGTGAGCTCTGACAGGTCAAGCAGATGTTAGTTCAGCTGGAAACATTTTTCAGCTGGCATTAGCAGCTGCATTGATTTTTTTTTTTGTGATGTCTATTAAAACTCATCTTCCTTTTCTCTCTGAAATTGAACCACTGGGATTTATGTTCTGTTCTGTCCTTGGAGGTTTCATTTCCTTTTTTCTTTCTGAATAAATTAGCACTGCAGGCCAGTTGCATTGTAAGAGGATTTGTTTAGTACATTTAACTTTTAATCTGAAGAATAATAATTAGAATAATAATTTCTTGAAAGCTTTTTTTAGATTCAGGTCATGAATGAAACTTGCATGAATCATTTGCATTGGGACTAAGCTGTATATAGTCACATAGTGTTTTAGATAAAAACTTCTTCCAGTAGATCTCTGTGTACTTAAAAGTTATAATTGTGAATGCTACAACTCATGACATGATAAAAAATAAGTTACTACTTTGAAGATTTTACCATAAAACTTAAAGAAAAAATTAAACATGTTGTAAGAAATTGAAAGGAACAGAATCAAGAAATATGTAAGAATGTGTCTAAGAGAAATAAGCTGATCACACTGCACATCTTGTAACTGTTGTTTGTGAGGAATGGGAGAAGGTCTGGTAAAAGACTGGGCACTGAGAAGATTGTGATGCTTTTATTTTTCTTTGTCCACCATTAGAACTAGAATGGGGGATTTAAAGAGGTGGGCCAGAAATAGTGTTTTAGTCTCATGATCTTCATACTTCTCAAGATTCATTCTCAAAATGAAAATAGGGTGAGAAGTGCATTTTTAAAATGTAGGTGGCTCAATCGTACTTCTGTTTTGAGGGAGGCTGAAGGTATGGGGAGGTTAAATATAGGTGCAGCAGAGAAAGCAGTATGTGAAGGTCATGAGAGACTGAAGGTATCAGGGCAGGTAAGCCATAAGTTTGTGATAATTGGCTACATGCCCACTGTTTATACTACTTTTTAATTTTTTTTTTTAGCTATGTAATCATTATTTTATCCAAACTGTGTTAAGATTTCAGGAGTTTCATAGCTCAGTGATTGTTATGCACAGATGCTGAAGATCAAGGGAAGCTGCTTCTTCTATTGCTTAGGAAAAAAGGCAGTGTATTTTTTTTCATCATTCCAGCATCTGGGTTTTAGAGGAGGGGCTACAATATGTAGCCATCAAAGCACTTCCTTGGGATATAAGAAAAACAAATTTTTCACTTGACAGGAGAGATGTTTAGCAGCTGACCCTAATGTGTGTAGAACACCAACTCACAAAAGCATATTACTCATATTTCTCTTCCTCCAGATGACACTCTGTGTGTTTAGAATGATTCTGTGCTTTTAGAAATGTAAAGAAATGTGCAGAAAAAATATCCAGTTGAACCCCCCTTCCCAAAACAAGGCAAACAAAAGCATCCTACCAAAGCAAACAAATAACCAAAACCAACACAGTTCCCATCCCCAGTTTGGAAAGACCATTCACAAATATGATGAGTGAATTTTCCTTCATTGTGTTTTATGTTAATTATTTTTAACACAATGACATGAATGAATGTGCCTATACTTAATTTATTCCACAGGAAGGGTTTCTGGCCAGTGAATATCTTCCTGTCTGACAAAGTTCAGACAGTGAATTTGGCCATTTAGTGCATGGTGAAGAATGGGTGATGAGGTAGTCAAGAAATCTTTATGTTCCCTTTTTGAGCTGGTAAGAGAACCCCCTTGTGCTAGTAGGAGGCAAAATGTATTGATTCTTGTGCTGTAGAAGTGAAAGGGGCAGAGGGAATAGCCTGTCTGGAGATACATTAATCTGTTACCATGAGCAGTCAGGACAGTAAGCTGTAGTCAGTGCATCTTTTTACTGCTGCAGCTTTTCCAATGTTGTGTGCATAGTTTTATTATTTGGAAGTCTAGGCAGAACTGCAAATAAACTTAAAAGTTAAGCTGTCTAACAGAAATGCATATTTTATGATGACAAGAAAATCAGTTTTGTTTTGAGCATGTAGAATCATATGTAAAAGTCAAATAAAAACCAATATGTATTTTGATGTAGGCAAATTGAGTGTTGTGAAACTGCAGATGAGTTTTACAGTACTATGGGCAAGCTGACCCAGGAGATGCTTGAAGATAGTCTGATTGACAGCAATGAACTTATGCAGGTGAGTAATTGTGGCATAATTAATTTTTGTGTTTTCTGTGTTGATTTCTTCAGGTCTTGATTTCTAACAAATTACATTTTTCTTCAAATACTGCAGAAACCTAAATTCTCCCAAGAATAAAAGTTTCAGATAACAGGGTTGTGCTAGCATGTCAATGAAACAAGTAGATCAGCTGCAGTTAGAGCTAGAATCTTATTTTTATATGAAATGTAGAGAACCACTAGGTGTCATTTAACAAAAATGGATTCTATGTTGACAGCTGAGTCTTTTGGGATATAATGCTCAATTGCATTTACACAAGATGTAGAATCTTTAGTAGTCACTGTTTTTAGGGAGTTCTTTTGCCTTGTTTTTATATTTTGGTGAGTTTTTTATTACACTGTGTCCTTTCCATTCTGCAGACACTGTGGGAAATAAGGGTTTATGAAGTGAGAAGTGTATAAAAAGTCCTTCACGATTTAAAAAAAAAAAAACCAAAACATGAACAGTCAGTAATGTACTGTAAACAAAGACACTTTTAGATAATTGCAGTGCCTGAATTATTAAAGCATATGCTATTGTATGAGAACAAAGACCCACATTATTCTGGGAAAGGAAAGGGCCTTTAGCATAGCAGATAAATTTATTTGTTTATTTACAGTTACAATTTTTCTTGTGATATTTTTAAGATGTTGCCTACTTAGATGCTTTATAAGGACTTCATGCTACAGTTTTGGAACTTTCCTTTTGATGAGTTAGAGAATAGTGATCAAATGAGAGCAAGTACAGAGAACATAATTCACCTGAAACTTTGTGCCTGACTTAAGGGACAGAAAAAAGTCAGTCTGTGAAGCTACAAAAGTTTAATAACAGTTGTTAACAGGTGACTTCTATTACCTATTGTTGAAAGACTGTGTTGAAATACACTATTTTCAGGTTTATTTTGGTCATTGTTATTTTGTCCTATGAGGAAGCTCTAGGAATGGGAGAAGTGAGTGTTGTGGCTTTGTTTTGCTTCAGAAATGGAAATGCAGCTGGTCAGAGGTACTCACAAGCTTTTTAAAAAAGTATTAAAGTTCTTCACAAGACAGTTCAGATAGTGAGGATGTGTAAGGAGGGCAGCACAAGCTGACATCTTCTCATTGTGTTTCAGTTCCTGGTCTCCAGTGTGGTACAAAATCAAGATGTGGCATTTGTGAATAATTTTGGGAAAGCTGGGGTGGTCTTTTGTGACTTTGTGGATTTCTTTCTTTGCTGCTGCGTGTAAAAGATAAGGCATGGGTAATTTACTGGTTGGAAGGACTTTTTTTTTTTAACTCTTGCAATTACAGATACTAGCAAATTAGCAATCTTTTTGTGCTTGAGCAAAAAATTAGTATTTGGCACAATACATACATGTTTTTATAGTGTATGTGTGTATTTTATGGCACTGACAGGAGTATTAAGGTAGGATGGCATTGCCACTGATATAGAGAATGTGGCAGGTTTAAGTTCTGTGTATGGTTTATGTGTGTCCTCTCAGTTGAAGAAACCACAATATAGTTCACATAGCTTTCTGCAAGTCAAAGACAGGCACTGGCAGTGTAGCCATCTCTGAGGTCTCCACTCTTTACCCTAAGTGGAAAGAATAAGGAACTACAAGAGTTTACCATCAGGGCATATAAGTGCTACCATGTATCTGGTTGGAGGAAATAAGAAATATGAACCATTGCATTAATGAAAAGATCCAGGCTGCCTGAACATACTGTTTTATAAAATTACTTTAAGCTTTTTCAGAGGAGAGATGCTTTGTTTTATTTTTTTTTCTTTTTTTTTTCTTTTTTTTTTTTGCTTTTCCCCTAATAAAAATCAGAATTATTAATTTGCATCTGATATTTTTTACAAGATGGCTCAAGGACTAGTATCCTACAGTGGGGAAAGGATTATAATATCCCACTCTGCCTTCCCTACACATTTCAGAAGAGCTTGCTGGTGGCAATCATCTCACTTCTCTTTAGACTTGCATAACACTTATATTTGCATCTAAACTACTTGTCCAGGCTCACTTCAGCCAGTGTAACAGGTACTTCTCAACCACTGGAAAATGAATTGTGCTCTAAGAGCCTTGTTTCTTTTAGGAGTTAGAGGAGGGAGGTACAGCTGATCCTTCAAGGGAAGTGTTGGCAGAGCAGATGTCTAAAGTAGAACAGGGGACTCATGTCCTCATTCTTTCCACCAGCATGTATAGTTGCTGCAGTTTGATTGCTCCCATGCAGACAGTACCTATAGTTAGGATGGGAGCCTTAAAGCTTTTGCAGATTTGGCCCTTGTGTGACAAAAGTTCTTAACGTTTACTGAGGAGAGCATGAAGGCATTGGAGGAGCAAGCCAGTCTACAGTTTCCTCCTTTTTCAGATTGAACAGTTTGGGTGAATAAAGGGTAAGTGCTGTACACATCAGATTCTAGGCTGGGTATGTATTGGTTCCAGTGTGGAGACAGAAGGCTGTACATCAGGTGTCTGCAGATATTCTAAACAGAGTGTGCTAGACTGAGTCTGTGCTTCCATGCCCTATCAGAAAGTGAGCATTTTTATAACCAGCTAAACTGATTCAGTTTGTACACCCAGGAACATTGCAGCACAGAGGAGATGAGAAGCCAACTGGAGGAGAGGCATCCCTTTGTATTTACTAGAACGGAGGGGAACAGGGATTAATCCTTCTGTGGTACTCTAGCATTTTGGACTATCTGCCCAGGCAGTTGCCCTGATTTGATGGTATTCACTGTTAACTTTCTACTTGAGTAGCACTTTGTCTGTTTTCTTTTGGGTTTGTTTTAGCTTGTGCTTTTTGTTTTGTTTTCTTAATCAAACTGAAAAGAAAGAAGATCCTTAAACCAGTGAGGGGCAGCTATGGAGAGAAGTACGTTTGATAAGTTGTCTGCAAAATGGTTTACCCTGTTTGGAAGCCACAGCCCATCACCTTCCATGTGGTGTTCTGCTGGGGTGTAGACAGCTTTGCATTTTTAGAGTAAGGCAAAGGATTGTCAGATGATTTAAGGTGAAAATAGAGGGGTTTTGTCTTTTTTCTTGTTCTGTTCAGGATCTGTCCCTTATGTAAATAAGATGCTAAGTTTGGCTGCATCATGCTTTCATGTAGGCTATTTCTCTCTGGGACAGTTCCCCAGAATTCACCAAATGGCACCCAAGGCTGTGTAATGACTAGAAAAAGAATGCTTTGACTCTGAATTGACAGTGGGAGGGTAGCAGAGGTGTTGGCTGACAATATTTTTTTTTTAATTTCCAGTGGAACTGGCACTGGTATAAAATTTGTTTTGTGGATCTCTTAGCCAGGTGATAACAATAGTTAAGTAAAAATATGTATGCTAAATGAAAGAACTTGTCAAAGATGTGGAAGAGACATAGAATGAAGACAGACAAAAGCTAAAAGCATAATCTGAAACAGTAGGTAGAAGGAGCAAATGGAGGAATTGGAGTCGACTGTTTTACTTAAAGGGTAACTAGCATATGGAACAAGGTACCTGAGAAGGACATTGACATAAGGAGTAGAAATAAATTCCAGACAAACCTCTGGAGAGAGTTGAAACATATGGAAAAAAAATAAAACCTAACAGGAAAGTCTGGTGGAGATCAAACAAGCAGGCAGACATGTTGGGCTGGAGGTAGGTCTTTCTCCAGTTCATAAAATCCCTTTGTCTGGTAGAGCAATGGGAAATCACTGTGCAGGCCCTAGGGAATATGCATCTTTCACAGTAGCATTGTAGTTTAATGGAGTGGCAAAACTTCAGTTCATGCTATGGATTTTTGAAGGCATCTTCCTTTCCTTTTGAAGGCATCTTCTTTTCCTTAGAGGCTGTGCATGGCTTGAACTGTAAAAGCACTCTCACACAGAAGCCTGTTGAGGGGCACTATTGCCCTGTCTCTGATTCAGAGAGGACTGCCCTTCCTGCTGCTCAGTGCTTACATCATTGCCATTAACGAAACTTTTTTCCCTCCTTATGTCAGGAAATGTCTAGTACTGAATTCATGTTTGTAATTTTCCTTAGTGTACTTAGCATAGAGAAGGCATGGTTCAAGAATGGATTATGAAGAAACTGTTCAGAATTTCCTTTCATCTTAATTGAGGTCATTTGCCTTCAGATGAAAATGTCACTGACTTAAAAGCACAGGAAAAAATATATATATAAGTGAAGATTTACTGTCATAGTTAATGAGAAAATTTTATGTTGTTGTCTTTCAAAAGATATTTAATTTTCAGGATGTGGAAAAGCTTTAATATTTCAGAGAAACTATGGGAAATTATATATATTTTTTTTCTTCTGACACTGAGACTCGAAATGAATTATTTGGCAGTTATTTGAAAGTTCTGAATAGTGAACAAAAGCTGGGGAAAAAAGGCAACTAAAGTATGTAGGAACAAATCAGCAGTGCTATTGCATTGAATGTGATGTATCTTTATGCCAGGTTGGCTGGTGACTTACAGTAAAGATAATGCTGAAAGGAAATGCATTTGCAAGTATGTATCTTTTAAAACTCTGAGTATTGGTGTAAAGAAAATGTATTAGCATTTTGATGACCTTGTTTTAGAAAAACTACTACCTTTACCCCACCAAATCCCACCTTTAGCCTCAAAACCAACCAGCAATCAAAACTAGAAACTGAGAGAAGAAAAATTGGATATGTTGGATCCTTCCTCTTTAGTGATGATTTTTGTGCTGGTGTGATTTCCTTCACACAAGCTCTGGAGCTTGTAAATAATGAACCAACTAACAGTCCATATCAGTGAGGATCTGCCCCTTCCTATCTGTGCTAATACTTTGTTGAATACTTGAACAAAAACCTAGGTCTTCTGGAAAGATCCCCAAATCCTAAATGATGTGTTCATGTAAGTGAAATCATAATTGGAAGAGGGTTTCTGGTGTGCTGGCAAGAAGGGGTTGACAATAATTATTAAATGAGTATAGGAGTTGTAAAGGATCCTACAGCTCATGTTATCAGTTCCCTTTTCTTTTTTTTTTTTTTTTTACCAGAACTGTGTATCTTTCTAGTGAGTCAGTCTTTTTTTTTTTTCTTACAGGAAATACTGACTGAATCATTAAACTAGACCATTTTCTTACAGCATGTGAATGTGCAAGAATGTGCAGCCTTTAATCCTGCAAGACTGTGGAAGTCTGTTAATGGAAAAATCTTTTGTGAGACTGTTAATTAAAGCAAAAAGTTTTAAAGTTGGCTTTTTTTTTCACCCCCCAGACTGTTTACACCATGGCTCAGTTTCCTTTCCCACAACTGGCAGAACTGAGGGAGAAATATACATACAATATTACTCCTTTCCCTGCAGCAGTAAAATCAACTTCATTTTCAGGGTAAGTTTGAAATGCACTGCTTATGGTGTATAGAGTTATTGTTTACCCTTTGCAGGTGAAAAGGCAGGTGGATTCTCCCTTGTATGCTTCTAAAAAAGATAAAAATGCTTGGTAATGTTCACATTTAAAAATGTGTCTTCCTTATTTCTCTTATGTTCTCTTTTGACAGCAGGTTAGGCAGAACCAGAGACAGCGATGAAGAGAATGACTTAGATGATGAAGACTCAATTGCTAATGCAATTGGCTGTCTTGGACCATTAAGTGGGTTTTTGGCACCAGAGCTCCAAAAATACCAAAAGCAGATGAAAGGTAGAAGTGACTTCTTTAATTTTGGGAAACACAGTTAAATCTATATGACCTGGCAGAAATTATCTGCAGTTCTGTCTGTGAAGGCTGCTATGGAAAATGTGTTTTCTATGCACACAGAGGTTACATCAGGTACCAAATGACTTGCTCTGTGCTCCATGAAGATGTTGCCAAAGCCAGGTTGGATTTACTGTAGGTGTACAGTAAATGATGGTGTGAGTTAAGGATTTGGCTACAGTAATGGTAACAAAACAACCCCATAGTGTTACCCACACACAAAAAAAGAAGCATATGTGCAAAAAATTCCACCCTAAATCCATACATATTTCTGAGACAGCTGTTAAGTAGTCAGCATTTTATGAAGGGTGTTTCTTTAATAAATAATCTTGATCTTTATTAACATATGCATGGCTAATACTGGAACCAATCAGCAGTGAGTGAACTCTGCAGGTGATTTCACTGCCCTTTTGGCCAGACCGTCATATTGTTGTATGTTTTGGATATATTCAAAATGTCACCATTTTTCAAATCCTTTTGCACAGAAATAAAATGTCTTGACAGAATTGTATGAAGGCCAGTGCAAATTCTCTATAAGCTGTAGAAAATGCTGATCCATACAAGAAAAGCAGTAATCTTTATGAAATGGTACTGGATCAACAGTCATTTCACAGTATCTTGGGAGAGGCCATCTTTATTTATCCCCACCTTACCCTCAAAAAACCCCAGACTGATGTAACAAGTTGCTGTTCACACTTCATCATTCTTATGGCTTGGTATTGCTGAGACCTGTAAGCTGCAATTCTCCTCTTGATTGCTGTGGTGTTTTGTTTTTCCCTTCCTGGGGGACTCTCTACCTGCTGCTTCAAGCTAGCACTTAGTCAGAACATCAAACTGCTGTTGCAAACTAAGCCAAAGACAAATAAACATTCCTTGAAAAAGAATTATCCTCCTGACCCTGTAATGCCGGGTTGGTGCATCAGAAACAGCTGTGAAAATAAACTGCTTTGCTGCTAATGCTCTGCAGCTGTTGGTCACAGACACTCTCAAGTTGTCTGATCCTCAGCTGCTCTGTGCCTATCCTTTTTGTTGCTACTAGCAGCTTTCTCCCTATGGTATTCTGTTTCTTGATGCTTCTTGCTGGTAGCACTAGGTTGGTTGTTTAATCTCATGCCTGCTTGACTGTAACATATTTTATAACTTGCATTTCTGGCCTCTATGGTAACCAAGTATCTTTAATAATCTGTTATTGACTTACTTCAGTGGTGGCTTGATGTACTTTTGGATATTTGAAAAGCTATGCTTACAACTTTGCACTGTCATGTTAATTAACTTTTATACTCTTTTAATCTCCCCTCAAACCCCTGCTATTCTTAAGCAGTAGTGCTATTTATAATACTTCTTATTGTAAATAACACAGCTTAGTTAAATACACATATTATAATAAATTTTTAATTGAAGACTACAGTTAAATAAGATGGTAGGAATCAGACCTGGACTTCCCTTGGAAATAATCTACAAAAGTACAGATACATCTCTCGAGTATGCCAATTTACTGCTCACCTCCACTTTATTCCATCCTTCTACAGATCAGAATGAAGAACAAAGTCTTGGTTCCAGTAACATTGCAGAATTAAGTCCAGGAGCAATAGATTCATGCAGAAGTGACTATCAGACTGCTTTTAACAGCATGATGATGGAGCGTATGACCACTGATATTAATGCACTGAAAAAGCAATATTCCAGGATAAAGAAGAAGCAGCAGCAGCAGGTTCACCATGTGTATATCAGAGCAGGTAACACATCAAAACGTGCCTCATTTCCTGATTTACTGCAAACTAACTTCACCAGGCAAATGACATTCTTTTACATTTAACCAAATAGACAAAATAAGAAAGACTGATGAAATAACATTATAGCAAACAATGATATTAATGATATAACATTAGTAGTAAAGTGGGTACCGCTTCATGCAGACAGAAACAAGAAGGTGATATTTTTTCTTCTTTTATCAGGATCTGAAGATGATGACCCTGGGGTTTTCTTAGGTCCCAGGGACCAACTAAACAATGGTATTTAAAAGTGGCTTTGCTATCTGGGTGCATTGTGTTGATCTCTCTGATTAAAAAACTTTAAGTCTTTGGCATTCTTGGAATTGACATATTGATGCACTGAAAAAATTGAATGCAGAGATGAGGATGCTTGAGATCATGTGGCAGGTAGATTCCTAGCTGGTCTGTATTATCCAAACTCCTCTGAATTCATCTGGGCGTGTCAAATTATGCAGCTGAAGGAACTAGCTTACGTGTTCCATTGTGGCTGGTGGTTTCATTAGCCATAGTGATACTGTTGTGAGGACCAAGCTGGACATCAGTCCCTTATTTAACAACCCATGTTATGGAGTCTGTCTCCCTAACTGTCAAGAGTCAGCAGTGCAAGGGTTGGCATGAAATGCATAGCTGAAGGTTTTACGGGGTGTACAAGCTGAACACAGCCCACCCCACTCATTCCTCCCTGCTTAGGTGTCATCTTTCTAAGTTCACTATTGAACCATGCACATGGGTCACTGTGGAGAATTGTTGTTTCTCTTACAGATTGTCTAAACCTGTGCTAGCAGGAGCATTGGAATACATGGAACTGCAATTTGTTATGTACATGGTTTAGAAGGATTTTTTTTTAAATATTAGTGAAGTGTTTGCTTTGAACAGAGGCTGTAGCCAGCAGAAACAGTGCTAACAGTAAAATGTTGATTCCCAAGGATGCCAACCGCTACCTTCCACACACAAATCTTTCTAATCTTACTAATCATGATACAGGGCTGGGTTTGTCATTTAATCAAACTGTAATCTAATCACTAATTCTGAGTCTACTCCTCTGGCTTAATAAGACGTGGTTTTATGCATTAAAAGTACTTCCATTTGTTTTCCGTTTTCCACTCACACAAGCCTCATGGAGAGACTTGTGTGACTGACCTCATATGGAGACTGAATTGCCTCTTGCTGTTGGAAGAGAAATGAAGGAGAGGGGGAAATATCAGAAGCCAATATTAAAGTTAAATTATCAGTTTTAGTGCAATTCCAAAAATCAAGAAGCTATTTTTTAAAATTATATATTTTCATGGTATTCCTGGCTTGGGGCTTCCCCATAGGTGCAAAGCAGTGAGGGAGGGCAGAAAATCCTTATATAGAAGGTGTTGTTTTGTGTTCAACTCTAAGACATAAATGAAATTCAGTGAAGATTTTTAAATTTGGTTTGGTTTTTTTAAAATGCATTCTGTCCTACATACCGTTGCCATATCTCAAGAAAGTATCAAAATTGGTGGTAGATCCTTAGAACAGTAATTTGTTTTGTTCTTTAACAATACTGTGTTTCTTTTAAATGCTTTCTTTCAGACAAGGGGCCAATTACCAGCCTCCTCCCTTCTCAGGTAAACCATTCCCCAGTGATAAATCACCTCCTTTTAGGAAAGAAGATGAAATTGAATAACAAGTCTCTCAAAAATGCTGTTATTCACATCCCAAGCCATGCTACGGGGAAGATGTCTCCCATTCCCCAAGAAGATCTTAAAACAAAATTGAACTCTCCATGGCGCACTCACATACGAGTTCATCGGAAGAACATTGCTAGGGCCAAAGGCCAGCTGGGCTATGGAGATACTGTGGGACTGATAGATGAGCAGAGTGAGAGCTGTAAAACAAATAGTCTTGGTGCAAAGGATGAGGCTTCCAAACATTCTGACATTGGAGAAAGAGAAGAAGGTGGTTTGGATGACAGGACTACTCAGAAAGCTGATCAGCAGTCATCTGAGGCAGACTCTACAGACAGCGGTACAAACATGTCCATGGTTCAGCTAAAACTGGAAGCACTGGAACTCACCTCAGATACCCAAACTGATGTGGAGCCAACATCCCATCAATCCAGCCAGCCACATTTATCAGAGTCTTCCACTTCATCCAGAGACAGTGGAAACCTGGCTAAATCGCCCCAGCCTGGGAACCCAAAGCCACAAGTCTTCAATCCTTTTCCCAGTGTCAAGCCTCTTCGAAAGTCAGCCACAGCCAGGAATTTAGGGCTCTATGGCCCCACTGAAAGAACACCAACTGTACACTTCCCACAAATGAGCAGAAGTTTCAATAAATCTGTCAGTGGCAGCAGCGGGACAAGGAAACGATGATGTGCTGCTACTTACTATTTCTGACAGCAACAAAAGAATTTGTATTGCCTTTTTTTTAATGTGTGCATGTGTACGTGCGTTCCAAAGCGTTTCTAATTGCTAGTTAAGTAACAGGGACAAAAGTGATTAGCAGATATATAAATATGTGTCTTTGAAAATTGTACTTCCATGTTGTTATGGGATAGATTAGTGAAGATGCACTCTGGCACCCTATTGTTAATTCTGATGGTCCTGTATAAAATAGATATTAATTTGCAATGTGAAGCATACTCTTTCTTAAAGTCTAACTCGGACATTAAATCACCAGCTGCCTTTAACCCCTCAGCCCCCCATGGCTGCCTCCTGTCTAGCTGAGCTCAAAGGACCAATTGTCCAGTGCAGCAGACAGGTGTAACAGTTTTTGTGACTGTCAAGCAGCGTCCCCATCCGACCTCATCGTCATACTCTGGGAGAAGCTGGAGAAGCCACAACAAACAGAAGCACAAGCAGCCCTAGCAATCAAAAGTGTCACTTTGTGACATCTGTCTTCAGATATTCTTGAGCAGCATTTTGTGCTTCTCTTCCCACAGCAATTCTCTGCTGATACTATTTTTAATATAAGCCTAAACACTGAGCATGAGCACAGCAGACATAAGTCCATCCACAATACAGGTTTGCTCTTTGTTACAGGTGTACATACATACATTTCTGTTACTTACTGCTGGAGAGTTGCAGCACTGTAAAATTAGGAATTAGCTACAACTATTTATATAGTTGTATGATTATTATTCTGATGCATCTTGGCTTCAATGGATTTAAAAGCTATTATCTAGATTAGACTTGTAGTTAAACAATATTTGCCAGCTTAGCAGTAGGTAAAATATATGAATGTTCCAAAGTAGTTTAGGGATTTAAATTCTATAAATAGAGTGATTAGATACTTAGAGTGCCACTTCCCATTAAAAGCCAACACATCAGCCACTATGTTAGTGGGATGTGCCCTCGGGCTTCCATGTCTTGGTTCCTTTTTGGTGTGAAAGAAAGTTATAAACTGAGTATTTATTTCCAAATCAAAAAGCAGAGCTGATAAATACTGTAAGACAAGTATTTATATGTATATAACAGAGCCAGACAGGGAAAATAAACCTAGATAATTGAACGTCAGGATTGCAAAATCAAGTAATCAAACTCCAAGAAATTCAGGTTATTCTTAAATCATTGCAGGTCTGTCAGATGGTGTGTACTGACTGTGATTCATTACCTTGATTCCAAGTTTCCTGTGGCATGAAAGGGCCAATATTTTAAACTGCAGTAATGATGAATCAACACCATTGTATGTAATATCTTACTTGCTTAAAAAAATTCTTCGTTAAATTTGCAAATTAATATATATAATTGTCTATGAATGTATTCCATAACCTATATTATGTGACGCCAGTTTTACTGTATACCATAACTTATAAGCTGTACAGTATACTCTGTTCATTGTTGTGGGAACAGTTTTATTTTGCTGTTGTTTCATATAAGTGTATGCATATAAAGTAATATACAACTATGAGCACTATAATTATAAAACAGATGTAGGTCAGATCTTGCCCCTGCCTTAATTCCAGGCGATAGTAGTACTGTCACTAATGATTACTTACAGCACTCAGTAAATTTAAAATAATGTAGAATTTTGTCTCAGATTATTGATTGTATGTGAATTGTTTTTGCACTGAATTAGAAGAAATGGACTTCTCAAAAATTTTCCTGTGAATCATCCTCCCCAGTTTTTCCAGCTTCAGTGTACATACATGGCTGTATGCTGAACCCATACAAATAAAAGGACTGTCAGTCTGTAAAACCTGCTAAAATGGTCCAAGTATGTGCATGAATTTTCAACATCTTATGAAGTAAGCAGTGGGAAATCAGTGAATTATGCATTGATATAGGTCTGGGGAAAGAACAACACATTCTAATATTTCAGAACAAATAGTAATTTACAAGTGTGCATTCAGGTCTTGGACTTAGGATTGAGGTGAAAGAACCACAGTTGCACAGTGCATTAGTTTGATGATGCTTGCTGCAGGAAATTTTCTTAAAGTACTACTTGATGAGAAAATAGAATGTTGTGTTAGCTACCTCAAAGCTACATTTCTATACCTCAAAGGATACTCACTCTCTACCTGAAATGCTGTTGGAACATACAGCAAAAACAATTTCATTGCTCAGTACTGAGACAGAACATTAAGATGAGGTCCAGAGAACCAGTGAACTCCAGAGAAGTTTCCAGAGAAGTTTCCCCTTATTTTTCCTTAAAGAACCCCTTGAGCAAATGAGCTCTAGTGATGAAGAAAGTTGTGCTTGGAAGAGTGGCATCGCAGCACTGAGGGTGCTGGGAAGTATGATGGTGGGAATCTGCTCCATAAACATTTTGTTCTCCTTGAGCCTACTTGTTCTAATGTTCTCTTCCATGTGATCAAATGACATTTCTGTTTGTTGGGGTTTTTTAAAATTCCTAGAGTTTTGGTTTTTGGGGGGGTTTTTTGTGTTTTTTGTTTGGTTGGTTTGTTTTGGTTTTGTTTTGGTTTGGTTTTTTAAAGGATTTTAATAGGATCATGTTGACTTTTACTTCTGAGCATGTGTTTCACCATCATCAAATGAAAGCTCTCAAAGGACAGGCATTTGATTCCATTTTGCAGACACTTACAGGTCTGCAAGTGAAAACAGGTCCACAGCTATTCAGAGATTATTAAAAATTTTCTATGCTTTGGGGTTAAAAATAGCAGATAGAAGAGATAAGTTTTTCAGAATTGCTGTCAGCAAAAATTGGTTTCATCCACAACTGCAGCTATAGTGCAAACTTAATTTTGTGTAACTCACAAAAATCCTACCTCCATTCTAAACAGCCTAAGTGGTTACTAGAAAGGCAGCAAAACATTTCTTGCAAAAGTAAAATGCAGTCCTTTACATAGGTATTTCCACCTGAGGTAAAAGCTCATTTTCAAAATTCAAGACTTAAAATCTGTATCAAACTTTCACAACATCTATTTTAAACTGTGTGAAATATTTCATACAGAAATAAGGTGAGTTGTTTCACTGTACTGCAGTTTTCCTTGACCTTCCCTGCAAGGAGTTATCTTGTGCCCATCCATGGGCAGTAGTAGCATCTGGCTGAGTGGCAGGGAGCCAGTATCATCTGACAGCAGCTCCACTCAAGTATGAAGAGATAGAAAACTCATCCAAATGCATCCCTACCCTAGTCTATGCTTTGTTTGCTCCAGTTTTGCTTGCTTTTTATTGGTGGAAGGTTCATTCAAGGCAGGGGGTTGTCATAGAGGCCTGCCAGTGATTTGAGATGTGCAGTCATGCCAGGCCAGCACCCTCAGGCTGTGTGCCATCAGCCAGCAGGGACTGGTGAGGTGACTGATTTCTCAGGCAGCCAGAAGCTGCTGGGACACCTTTGAGCACCTCTGTGTTAACAGCACCCTTGGGAAGGTGGGCTCCTTTGTGGGAGGGGGGAATCCAGCGCACTGCAGGAAAATGCACGTGTGGAGGGTCTCTTCTGCACACCCTTTCCCACTGAGGAGCCCTCAGGGCTTGCACCTGCTGACAAGCTGATACAAGACATTTGACACAGTTTAGGACATAGAAGTGGTTTGCGGTGTCAAACCGTGCTCAGGCCCAGCCTCCCTCAGCCTGCAGGACGCCATTTCAGCTGCGCTTTGACCTACAAGCAGCACACAGCACTTACTGGCTCACCACAGGTTTAAAAAGAACCACAAATGCTTCCAAGTCTTTTTCTGATAAAACTGGATCAAACCACACTGGTTTACCACAAATAAGCAGGCGGGAGTGGTGGTGGCACCGGAGGCAATGCGTGTGGATGGAGAGCTTGGGAGGAGGGAAGGATCAACTCCTCCAAGAAAAAGGTACAAGTTTTGAGGGAAACCAAGCTCCTTGGTGCCTGTGTGGCTTTTTAGGTTTTTTGGTTCTAAACAACAAATCCATGACATGCTGCTTCCTGCTCGTCTTTCCTGTGTTCAAAGTGGTCATGGACCTGTCTAATGCCAGCAGGGTGCACATCCTGCAGGGGTGTTATCCACCCACTTGGCAGCCCAGCGGTTGCTCCTGCCCTGGCAGGAGGAGATGCCAGTGGAGAGCCCTCCGATGAGGTTCACCGTGGCTGTCTTCACACTGAGCTGTCTAAAAGGGCCTCCTCTCACGGATATGTATGGTTTTTTGTTCTCACTTGTTGGTTTTCTGATGTTTTATATTTGTTGGCATCATGGGGAAATTTTTTAATCCTTTCCTCATTTTTTGAATACTGCGTCAGGAAAGACAAATGCTTTCTGCATCTCAGGACTCAATAGCTTTGCAACTATTCCCCTCTGTTCGGCTTGTATTTTGCCTTTGTGAACTCCCAACTCTTGCTGGTATTCATTGTCTGGGTGTTTGATGAGAGTTTTCAGGACGATAAGGACAACCATGCTGGTTGGCTTAGCCCAGTGTCTTTTCTCTCACAATTAGTGGTTGGAAACGGCCAAGAATGGAGTCCTGCAGGAACACAGCACATCCAGAGACAGCCTTCCCTTGGGGCAGTTACCCAGTTTTGTCTGGGTTGAGTACATCACACAGAGATGAGCTGGATGTTGGACCAGCAGCTCACCCACAGTGGCGTGCTGATCTGGGCAGCTGCGCGCACAGCAGGGACCACAAACAGAGGTTCATAAGCAGAACTTCCTCCTTCACTTGGAAAGAATAATAATAATAATGGAGACGTGGCCAAGAATGAAAAGAATAATAAACACCACAAAATGTGAGCCTGAAGCAGCAGCTGTCCTGTTGGTTCCTGCTGGGTGCTGGACTGCCTCTGTGGGCTCCACTGGAGCTTCCTCCCTTCCAGGCTGACTGGCCTCCCTTTGCAGGGGAGATGACAAGGACTTAGCTGGAGGGATACTCCAAAGAAGGTGGGAGTGGACTGGAAAGCCTCACAAGCCCTCACAGGTTCAGACATGGCTGAAAACCCCAGATCCAGTGCATCACACAGCCTGTTCAGTGATGAAGGACTCATGGGCAGTAGTTCCCAGTCAGTTTTTCAGCCCCTTTTGGGCACAAAGAGTGGTGTTGCTCTGCTCCTGCTGCTCACTGACCATGATGGCTCCCCCACCTCGCTTTCCTTTCCTAACAGTTCCAGTGGCTGCTGTAGATGACACATGGGTACAAACCCAGACTGAAGGGCAGGTGGCAGTCTGTGCAGACCTACCACAAGGACAGCTGAGGAAGGAAGGTGTTCAGCCAGCAAGAAGGAAGGAACTTTATTCTTAGAAAAAGCAGGAAAGCTCATTAGCAACCACCCAGCACAGGTATAAAAGTCCAATGTTAAGACTTTGAGAGGCCAAAGATTTACAACTCACCAGCAACCAGTCACAGGTGCTCAGGGAGAGGAGAGCTGAGTGGAACCTTACAACCTATGAACCTGTAGTTCCAGGTACCAAAGAGAGTGTCAGAAATTGTACAATTTTTTTCACCCAACTTTGACTTATAACTGCAGCTTCTCTTACTCTTCTAATGACAACTCTTAATGAAAATTGGTTGCTTTTTTTACTTTCTGTTTTCTTTTAATAAATGTAAGTTTATTGTTCTATTTTATCTGCACCAATGTACAGACCTGATCATCTTCTACTTGTTCCCACACTACTAGTCACTTACATCAGGCATACACAGTGCCCTTTTGAACTCCAAATTACTCTGTGTGATAATTTTTATACTGTTTCCCCTGCACTAATAAACTTTTCACCCAGTTACAACAATACTGTTCAGTGTCTGGCCTCCAGTGCTCTTGGAGAAAAGGCCTTTCTCCAGAGGGAACAAAAGGACTACTGTCTGCTTGGCAGAGGGCCAGGTGACTCGGTGTTGCTGGACACGTTCTCTATCCCCAGTAGCCAGTGCTGAGTCACTGATTTATGTCCAGACTGAAAAATGTTTGTTCCATGAAATGTTTGTTGCTGAAGAGATGCTTCTTCTGCCATCATGGGAGAGGCAAGTTGTGCCACACTGCTGCTGAACCTCCGGGCTGGTGTGACAGGCAGAGCTGGGGAGGATTTCACTACGATAGCATCTTCTGCAAAGGTGCTACAGCGTCTGGCCACAGAGATGCAGCACTGCTGCTAGAGGTTGGACCAGGTTTGCAGCCATCACCACCAGCAGGTCAGTGATGTGTGCCCTGGCCCAGTCTGCACTGTGGTTTTCTGTGCTCACACCCATTCGAGGTGATCTTCTAGATATGGTCACTAGGTGCCACTGGTGCTCCATGCAAACACAACTGCTGCAATTCCTGAGAAAGGAAATACAGCCATAGCTTAGTATTTTCAATTATTATTCATTTTCGATCAGATGTGAAGCAGTTTTTAGTCTGTTTGCCTTTGATTTCACACTGCAACCCCTCTGCTCTATTTGGCTCCTCTTAGTAAGCTTGCTAACCTTGCACAGTGACCCCAAAGCACAGAGACATCTTAACGGTGTGTCTTTGGAAACAGTGCCCATAGCAAGACTCTAAAATGCTCTAAGGACTTTTTCTCACTCAGAGGTATAGTAAACTTTCTCTTTGGTGAATGAGCCATCAAACAGAATTCCAGTTGCAGGCAGGTGAAGGAAGCTTGTTGGATTCACTGAGTTGCAACTTTTTTTATGAGTGCATCAGCAACGACAATCAGTTCCTGCTAGTCACAAATCAACTGAGGTATTTCATTATAAATATTGGACTTAAGCTGTTCCAAAGGCTGAAAGAAAAGCCCACCTTTTGGTCAAACTTCTGCAAAAAATAACCCCAACAAAATATAGCTGCTCCTCTCAAATACATACCAGCTTGCTGCCCTGCCCTGGAGGGCTTACTGCTCAACCCATGAGTGTTTTAAACTTCTAGACCTTGAAAAAAACCACATTCAGTTATCCAAATGTGGATCTCATGCCTTGAAGAATTGCCTGCCTTAGCTGAGAACTGGAATTTGAAGTTCACATGCCAGTCATCAGCAATCAGCACTGACTCCAAGTGGGCCCGTGGGAATCTCAAGCCCTGGAATCAGCACAGGCTGGGGATGAGCAGATGGAGAGCAGCCCTGCTGAGAAAGACTCGGGGGTGCTGGGGAGGAGAGGCTGGGCAGACCCAGCCATGGACACTCCCAGAACAGAGAGCCAACCGTGCCCTGGGCTGCATCCAAAGCAGCGTGGCCAGCAGGGCCAGGGAGGGGATTCCTCTCTGCTCTGCTCTGCTGAGACGCCCCCTGGAGAGCTGCATCAGCTCTGGGGTCCCCAGGAAAGATGAGGAGCTGTTGGAGCAAGTCCAAGGCAGGGCCCCAAAGATGGATAGGAACGCCCTCCTGTGAAGACAGCCTGAGAGACTTGGGATTGTTCAGCCTGGAGAAGGATGTGGGGAGGCTTCATTGAAGCCTCCTCGTACCTAAAGGGGCATTATAAGAAAAATGGTGACAAAATTTTTAGCAGAACCTGTGGTGACAGGACAAGGGGGCTGGTTTTAAACTAGAAGAGGATGGTAAAACACTGGCACATGTTGCCCAGAATGTTGGCAGGATGGCCTGGAAACATTCAAGACTGGGCTGGATGGGGCACTGAGCAACCTGGTCTATTTGAAGCTGTCCCTGATAATTGCAGGGGGTTGGACCAAATGGCCTTTAAAAGTCCCTTCCAAACCAAACCACTTTATGACTACATGGTGGCTTCTCAGGTAGATCATGACCTAGACACAGTCACTGTCAGCATCCAGCAAAATGATATGAGCCTTAAATTTGTAACTCAATTTTTCACCAATTTGATCTGCAAATTGTTGTGACCAGACACATGCAGCAACACACAGGCTTGACACAGTCTCACTGAATGTGCACCAGTTTACTGGCAGGAAAAAGCATCAGCTGAATGCAGGTCACTTGAAAAACAAGCATCCTATATCCATTTAAGGACTTAGGTTCTTAAAGCAGGAGCAAGATGTTATTAAGATGCTTAAAAAGAAATGCAGCCCTTGCCTAGACCTTGCAAGCCCTTGCACAGCAGCAGGGGCCTTTAGTGCCCTGTAAAATTTCCCTGTTTGGCTTCAGCATTTCCCAAGCACCTAGAATACTGCCTTTGCCTTCACCTCTGTGTCCCTTGGGTAAATCACATGACAGCAATCTAATGAAGCTGAAAAATGGAATCTGATTAAATCCGAGATTGATCTGGTACATCTAGAGTTCCTCCTTGCCTTTTAATAATGAAATTCAACACAGGGCAGATTTTGATGTGTCTGGGCAGAGCCAGAAACAGACTGATTTGGGGCATTAAATCAGGGTGTGCCTAAAGAGACTGCGCTCATTTCTAGATCAGAACAAGTGTGATTAGTTCAGCAATGTCTGGAGAAGTTCAGCAATTAGTTGCTTTTTATTGCCCTTTCAAGAAAGGTGTTACTTTTATCTCAGAATTTGTTTGTCTCTTGTACAGCCAGTGATGTCCGTGAGCAGAATCCTTGAGACCTGGCAGTTCCAGGCAGTGGCTCCCTCCTAATGAACAAGGGTCTTTGCTGTTGAGTACACCCTGTTTTGGAGGACAGGGAGGAATGGTCTGCAGCTCCTGTTGAGGTGGCAGCACCATGCACACAAAGCTGAGTTCCAGATGCAAGAACATGGCTCTGTGCCATCTACACAGGATGCATGGGTTCAGTCCTGTGGCTTCACAAAGGCAACAGGGGAGGAAGATATTGGCCTTTATAAAGTTGCAGACAACAGCCTTGTTTAAAAAATAGCTGTAGATGGGTCTGTGCATCCACTGGAAAGGCTTCAAAACATGAAGTGTGTAAGAGCTCTGTCCTAGAGTTCTGACCTCTCATGTGGATGAGGAAGACCTGGACCCCACCACCTGTGTGTGGTTAGCTTTTTCATTATACAGTAATTATGTAAAAAGAGGATGGAGCCCTGTGCAGGGAATTGTCTCAGCCTGAGGCTTATTTCTTTAGATTAATAAAATAAAATTGATAAAAAGGATGAAAGATACCAATGATGTAATTTAAATATAAAATCTATATTAGAGGTAACCCATAATAAATCTCCTGTGTCAAACCTCAACTTGCTTTCAAGCTTTTTTTGAGAGTGCAGAAATGAGACCTGAGCACCTTTGGCTCAGATACCATCTGTACTTTGAGCTGGAGTGGATCTGTATTTTAAACATACAAATTTTTGCATATCTTTTTCCTTCAAGGGCACACAGTGTGCTTGGCTGTTGTATTTGTCACAGGTATTACCGGGCTGCATGGTGAACACTGACTGCTATTTAAATTAAAGCAAAGGCAAGCCTGCTCTAGCCATTCCCCTTTGTGTCAGAAAGTGACAGCACCTCAGGCAGCAGCTTGCAGAGAAGCTGATGGTCTGTGTCTCTGAAGCCACATGCAGCACTTGATGGTGTGTTAGAGGGGCCAGAGCACTACAAACACATGCAAGGTTGGTGTTTGCTGGGGTTCAGTGTCAGGAAAAAGTGAGCTGGAAGCATTCTCACTGTAATGAAGCTGCAGCTGCACAGCTCATGGAGACAGGCGATTGGTTTTTACCATGTTCACCTGCCAGCAGGGTACCCTGCAGTGCCACTGGTGCTGACACTGACTGTGGTCCCAGAAGCTGTTGCTGGTCTCCAGAAAAGGACTTATGTCATAAACAAATGTTCTGGGTTTGCTTATGCCTTCCTGTGTCTCCATGGCACAGGTTGGTGCCATGTCAAAGATGGCAGACCGAAGAATTTCTATTCCTTCCTTCCTTCCCTCCCTCATGTCTGCCTGCCTGCCTCATCTAGTCTCCCTTCCTGCCTTTTTCCATCCTTCTTTTATCCTTGAAAAGATCAAAAGCATTTTCTAGAGCTGATTAAAAAAAAAAAGGCAGAAAAAACCCACAATGGTACCTGACCTGCTTGTAATATTTAATTTATCTAGCTTTCCATTTCACATTTATTTCTTCTTACACAAGACCTGAGATGTGTCTCTAGACTTTCAGGAGAAGAGAACTGAATGGTTTATGTCTGTTCCAGTACACTGCAAGGACCTAAGTGCAGTACCTGGTGATCAACAAGGATATTTTTGACAAGTGCACTCCTCTTATGAACCAGCCACAAGTTTCTTTTTTTTTTCATGTCTACTTTTCTCATGAAGCTTTGTAGGGTGGGGGTTTTCTTTTGTTGTTGTTGTGGTTTTTTTGTTTGGTTTGCTTTGGTTTGTTTTTTATTGTCTTTCCTGTCTGTTACAAGCCCTGTCCATTAGACATCAATACTATGGAGTTTTTCTCCTTTGGTGGATTTTTTTTGAGCCTTAGCTGCCAGCATCAGACCATACAAACAAAAACACCCTCCACCCCAAACCCCAAACCAGAAGAGGACATTCCAAACCCCAGACCAGAAGAGGACATTTTTTCTAGCTCTCTTATGTTTGAGGAGGTTTTTGCTGAAAGTTTGAACATCAGAAGGAAAAACGTTCTCCCAAATCTGTTACTCCTATATTGATTCTGGGTGATTTTGGAGGTGTAATATGTGATTTCTTAGCATTCTGACATAAAAAATTGTTGCTGTCCTTCAAAATAGAGAAAGTAGTTGTTATTCAGGTTGACAGCAGCAAATGAATGACCTGCCTCTTGAAGGCAATCATTCTCAGAGTGAAAGATGAATGAGAAATAGCAGAAGCTTGAAGGAAAGTGAGAGCCATGCTCTACCCTGGAGAGGATTGGGATGGGCATGGCTTTTCTCTTCCCTTCCTTTCTGGTGCAGTGACCTGTGCTCTGGTTCCTTTTCTTAGAAACAGCTAAAGTATGTATCTGAGACTATATTTTGGCCTTGCTGGAATGGCTCCAGTAAAATACAAGTCTTAGAAGGGAATTACTACACAGCTGACACTGCTACAGAACTAGCTGCAGGTTAAAATTTCTCACTGTCTGCATGTTTCACTGATGCTCAGAGAATATGGGAGCACTGGGAATTTGCTGCAGTCAAAACTGACTGCGAATGATGAGTGAAATACAGTTATTTTTTCACTCAGAGGTGTGTTCCACTCTGAGGTTCTGTTGGAGAGTATGGAAAGCTTTGATAAAGGTCCTTTGATGACAATGAAAAGAGCCATAAGTTGCGTGTAGAAAACAAAAAGGAACTCCAGGTTTTATCTTCTCCTTTTCTCACACAATGGACTGACTAATTGGAAAAAGGATTGGTAAGTTGCATCTTGATTGTTCACCGGCTTTTGAACTCTGTCCAGAGCAGAGAATAAGTCCTGCTTGCTTTTCTGCCAGGCAGAACGTGCCCACACGATTTTCAAGCTCTGCCATTCACATATGCAGATGGTTACAGATGAAATGTATTTTTCATGATGTTTTGCTCACTACTCCATGCAGAGAAGGGCTGGGGTGGAGAATGCCTCATATGCTCTAACCCTGAAATTATTGCTCTCAGAGTTAGTGTTGTAATATAATTCTGTTGTCTGGGTGGTGTTGCCTGGCTCTCTTTTTGGCTCTTGTAACAGTTTAAATTAATAAATTAAATAAAATAGTAATGTTGCAGTTATGCAGATTTTTAGTTTGCTTGCACCATGGGATCTTGCTTGAAGTTAAGGCAGCTCAGGATGGGAGGAGGGTGTCAGCTTAGGTCCTTAGCTGCCTTCAAGTGGTGGTCTCAGCTGAGGAAGGATGGACTCCTCTTCCCTTGGCGTTTGTAAGGTCCTTGGGCCTATCAAAAGAAGTGCAGATATGCCAGCAAGATGTCCCTTGCCCATTCTTCCTGGGCATAGTGTCCTTCCAAATCCAGCTAAGTTTCCAGCCTCAGCTGCAGGTTCTGTGCAGCTCTTCACCTATGTAAGCTGGTCTGTGGGATGCTCCATCTACACTGGTGCTGTTTTCTTTGGAGGAAATGGGGAGCTGCTCTTGAGGCTGGTAATGCTGCCCTTGCAGGTAAGCACCTCCTGTTCCTGCATGTTCTGTATATTCTCACGAGGGAGTATGATTTTGAGGCTGAACTACAGGAAATCTCCCTCCCTGGCTTTAGCCTTGCAACATCCTGCAGTGGTTTAGCCCCATCATCTAGGCAGCACAGCAGTGCTGGAAGAGGTTGAACAGGACCACAGGGAAAGCAAGAGGTCTCTGGGGAAGGAGCATCCCATTGGCATCTGTCCAGCCAGGAACTGCCACCATCAATAATAAAGCCTGTGGAGAGTGGGTGGCCAAACCAGCCCCCAGCCCCTGTGGCAGCCACCTTGAGACCACTCTGATTTACCATGTCAGGCTTTAGTCTGAGACCAGAGTGCTGAACAGCAGAGAGTCTGGAAGTGTAGGCACACAGTTTGTGGTGACTGGGAGTGGGGCTGGGCCAGCCTCATCCCCAGTGGGTGCAGCTGCGAGCAGCCCTGACAGCAATGAGCCAGGGAGTGCCCAGGGGCACTGACCAGACACCAAAGGGAGCAGAGGGCACAACATGAGGGGTATGAAAGGTTGGGCTGAAGAACTAGAAGAGCAGATATCTGAAGCCTTCTGAAGCGGTATGATGCTCCTGTGTGTGGGTTGGAGCTCTCTGAAATTGTATGGTGACACTCTGTGTATTGTGGCTGGCTCAACTGTGACATATGCTGTGGCACAGAAGTTGGTTCTAGGGTTTGCTGCTGTTCAGAGAGAAATGCAAAGCTAGAACCAAGCTGGTGAGCAAAAATCCCTTTATCTAGAAGTCACAGAACTCTCTGTAGGGAAGCTGTGCTGAGGGGAAGGTCTCTGTAGGGCTGCACAGAGCTTTAATACTTGCAAAAAGAAGGGCAGCTGGCAGTATGATTTAGAGCACTGCTTACAGCTACATTAATCAGTAACCGAGTATGTGTGCATAAAAGTGTAACCCTGAGGGAAACAAGGCTGATTTGGTCCCACAGAGTGGAGTATAGAGCTGAGAGGAAAAGTGTACTTATATTTTGTAAGAAATGGGGTTGAAACATTCTAGGTAGATTTTCCTAGATTTATTTAAAGTAAAATAAAGCAAAAAGAGAGTCTCACAGTGTTGCCAATACTTCATATTCACATTTGAAATGAAGCGTTGCGATTTCCAGTTTCTGTTTTTGCAATGTTTATATTATGAGATCTAACTCAAATTGCATGTTCTGTATCATTGAAAAAGCCCTCCTCCATTGGCTTGGAACACCTCAATCCTCTGGCATTTTACTTTTGAGAAAAGTGTGGGAGTGGTTTTTTTCACCCTAAACTAGACTGTTAGGGAAGGGCAGTTTGTCCTTCCCTCCTTTTGGCACACAGTACGTATTTGTCTGAGCACTAAGCTGCCCACGGATCAAGCAGGCTCCTGGCATTTGCTGATTACATGAAAAGGGCTCAATGCAACAAAAACTTGAGTTGCTTGTAAAATAGCTACTCAGATTCACCTGAAACCCAAGGCAGATATTGGTCTTTTTAGAAAATACCAGTGCTTTTCTAGTGTTTGCTGATTTTCTGCTAAAGAATTGGAATGATCTCCCAGGTTAGGATTCTGTGAGAAGTGTGAAATGAGACTACAACACACATATTAAATAAATAAGAAAGTCATTAAGGGAAAAAGAAGGCCTGAAGAGATGGAAGAGGGGCTTGTTTCAGAAGAAGAGGGATATACCTCTTATTTTGCATTAGATTTTACCCTTCCTTTCTGCAGTAATCCCTAGGTCAATTAACAGTTTGCTGTGACTGGAGCAAAAACTAATGTCTTTTTTCTTTCCTTTTTTTTGTTTGGTCACTCACAGGCATCTTGGGTTCAACAGAAAGCTTTCTGACTTTGATCCAACTACTTGCTCAGAAGTTTCTGATGCTATTCAGTATTTCACAGTGGCACCAACAGGGAATTTGTCAGCACAGGGTTTCTACTGAATTAACAGGCTGTTAGGAGCACCCCTGGGACAGGAGAGGAGAGAGACCACTGCAAGGCTTGGTTGGGATGGGAGTAGGGGAGGTGAGGAAAGACTGCTGCAACCTGGCAGTAGAGGAAATGGAAAGGAAAGAAAATAAACCTGAATACTAATAGAAAAAAAGCAAGACCAAAATCAAATTATTCCATTTTTTTCCACACTTTTTTTTTTTGTTTGCCTATTGAGCCCTGTCAGGCACCTTGCCCCAGAGATGGCTAAACCAGTGTCTTGCCTCAGCTGCTCCAAAGGTAAACAGCAGCAATGCTACCAACAAAATTAACTGGTCATTTTCTTTGTTTGTTTTGTGAAAGAATGAATGGACAGATGGAGAGTCTACAGACCTCTGTATACCATAATTGCTATCCTTACTGCTATTTCTTTAGGTACAAGTAGTATGGCATGAAGAAGGATAAAAAAGGGGACATTTCATTATGGCCACCCTGATACTGATCACAAATGACAACCAAATGATTTGCAGTACAGTCTGAAGTTTGCACAGATAGAAGCTAGTGATGATTATCATTTAAAAGACACTGGCAGAATAAAAATAAATAATTTACTCAGTACAACACAGTGAGCCAAAGCCAACAAAAAGTTGAATCCCTTTACTGTCATCTCCAGGCTCAAATACAACCCTTAAAAATTGCTTCTTTTCTTCAAAAACAACTAATTCAAAACAAAAAGAAGATTCCTCTTGGGTTACAAGCTAGTAACCTCTAGTGTCCATAAATGGCACTGTCTTTAAAACACTTCTACAATTTTGTAATAACTGTGGGATTTTGTTCCTTCCAATATCTGGGTAACTACACATTTTGTTGCTTGGGTACTAAAGCTGAAGCTACCAATTTTATGTATATTTATTTGCTTTTGAGAAACCCATAGTTTTTTGGGTTTTTTGGTTTTTTGTAATATGTGCTGTATCTCAGAGTTCTGCATTCAGTCGTGTTTCTGGCATGTTGGCAATAATCTTCCCCGTTTCACAGTATGTGGATGGTCCCATATCTTATGTGAATAAGCTTCTCCTGAGCATATCCCTGCACAAATCTGCTGTTCCAACCCCTGCCCTTTGACATGTACATTTTGTGGAATGGCCTAAAAATTGAATGTTTCAGGTTTATTTATTTTCTAGCTTTAATTAATTTCCCTCACCCTAGTGAGTTTCTCATCCACATAGTGTTTTTCCTTGTAGTCTTTCCCCTTTTTCTTCAAAATTCAGTTTAAAGTTTTTCTTTGGAAGAAATGAAGATCCTTCCTCGTCATAAAACTGTTGTAGACACAGTAAGTCACAATATTTGAGGACTTAAGGGCAAAAGTATCTCTGGTGAATTATCCACCAGATGATATTGGTGGATATTTTGTCTTGTGATTTTTACAGTGCTTTTATGAGGTAGGTATTCCCTGTTGATTTCAAGCGGAGTTGCAGGCACAGTAGAAAAGGAGGGTACTTGAGTAGGCATCATCATATGACATTAATAAGAGAATTTTGCTTTGTGCTTTCAGTGTCCTTGCGAGTATGGAAATTATGCCAATGGCATAAAGTATTCTTTACTCTTTATTAAATGTTAATGAACATTGGGGCTGTTATGTAGTCATGACATTTCCACATTAGTAATTCCATCTGTCACTGAGAAGGGAGAAGTTAGGCTTAGTTATGTGGTTTATTGACCACCTTCTGTTACACACCATCCCCGAGGTTTTAAAAAACAGACAAATTTTTTCATTTCAGAGGAGAGCAAACTTCTGCTGGAGTGAACAATGGCTGTGAAGGTGCCAAAAGTGTAGGATGCCTTTAAAAATCATTCTCCCCCACCAAAAAAACCCCTAGTGACTGTCAGTCCAAAAACACCCTTTTCAAAGAAGGGTCTTCACTGGGACCCTGCTACATGTCAGCAGGGTTTATGTAGTCCATGCATTTCTGGGGTGGTACCTACCATTCTCTGAGACTTTGCCACTCCATTCTCAGCACAGGTGATTTGGACTTCACCCATGGACTGTGTTTTTGTGAATTGAAAGCAAAATTCTTTTTGGGTGTTTAATTCAGATTACTTGCTTTGAACATCTTTGCTGAGGTGAAAGTGTTAAAAATTGGCTAGTTTTTATAGTTCTCTTTTTCTTCTTCCCTCCAAAATTTCAGAAATGCTTTCTTTATCATGTGGTGATTTGTAAGTCCAATGTAGACAATTGAAAAGGAGACAGCCAGCTGTGTTATTTACCTTCTTTGGCACCCTGAGCCTCCAGCTAGGCAATCAGTTGAAGTTGTCCAATATTTCTGGCAAGACTCTCCTCAGTTTTCTCTTTGGTTTAGTCCAAACCCAAGGATATTTTTTCTTTTATCTTCTCGTTCCAAATTTCAAAGCCTTAATAATTTGTCCTTGGAACAACAAGTGAAGAAGCCAGAGAGAGAGATGAGGGAAGGGAGCTTGCCTGGAGAAGCTGGAAATAACTGGGAATATTTCTGAGTGTAAACCAGGTAGGATCCTGCAAATCTAAAAATCTACAAAATGTTAAAAAACTGGTGGGGAGGTTACTTGAGTGAAAGGTACCGGTAGGTGAATTTCTTGTTATCCTCCACCAATGTGTGATAAGACTAGAATAGACCACTGTGATGCTCTTGTGATTCTCTAACATCCTTACAAGACCTCCCACCACTGCAGAACACAGGGGGAGATAAACCCAAACCTGTTCTTCTGCACAGCCTGGTTTCCAGGCATGGTCAATCCCTTCAGATGATGTCTGTCATGTTTAATAGGATTGTGGGCCTTATTTTCTGAATTTATTTAAATGGAAATTCCTAACAGTATCCCAGAGGAGAAACACCTTCCAATAGCAGATGTGCCTAGGTAGGTATGAACATAAAATTTCAGCTTTCTCTGTCTTAATTTAACTGCAAATAGCCTTTAGTTATTCTCACAACTCATCTCTGAATCTCCACATTTTTAGTCCCGTCCACAAAAGTACTTAATTTAAGCAAATAGAAACTGTTTCATCAGGAGAGCCTGACAGTCTTATGCAGTGCAAGGATCTCTACTCAAACCTCTGCTTTCTGCCAAAGGAGCATGGAAAAGCCTGTGGTTGGCCTCTGTGTGAGGTCCAGCCCCGTAAATGTGTGCTGGGGAGGTCCTGTCTCATCATCCAAATAGACTTTTCCCCCTCCTCTGCTCTGTGAACTGTGCTGTGCCACAGGAATTAGAAACTTGGTGTTTAGGAGATTTGGAAGGTTCCTGCAGGGTTCTGTGGGAAGGAGCAGTACCCACAACACCGAGTCACAGAGGAGATAACATCCAGCTACTGCCCATGGGACTCTGATTGTGCCCCTTGGGTACTGTGGTTTCTGAGGCTGTCTCCCATTTTCTTTCTTTTGGTCATACACTGAAAAAACTTCAGCCTAGATCAGGGCTGCATACAGGACCTTGCAGTACTGGACAGTCACTTGAGAGTGGTTTCCACCTTCATTTCTACCTAGTTTATCCAGTTTCCTGTTCATTTATACACTTCCACGTTCTCTTGGCACTGGCATGGCACCTTAACCAACTGTTAGTAATACAAGAGCAACATTGTGGTCTTACAGCCTTGGGATCTAAAAATTGGTGTCAGGATCTGTTTTCTGCTAGCCTGTCTGGCTAGAGTCAGTTCCAGTACCTTCTCCAAAGCAAAGTTTGCAAGCTGGGGTACACACCCTCATGGAAATCACAAATGGGTCTGTGGAGCTCTAGTGGCTCTCCTGGCATAAGTTGAAGTTGAGCAAGAAATGGTGTTAGCAAACACTTACTAAGGTTAGTTTTCTATCAAAAGAGTGCTGGCTGAACTCAGATGAGCCTCCCAAAGGCAGGAAAGTTATATGGAAGCTGCATGAATAAAGCAAGGAGTTAGCCTTGTGTTGGGCTTTCCTATCTGCAACCTATGATATGAGACTGAGGTAGAAAGTGGAAAAGTACCAAGCATTACGGTTAAGTGAAGAAAGGGAAAAAAAGAGACAGGAAGATTGAAGTCTATATATGGGAGGATTTAAGTCTTCAGGCTCAAGTGTTTGTGAAAGGGTTGGGAAAAAAATTGCTCTCCGTGGGCTGTCTTCCCAAATAAATCAGTGTCCTCTGTGACAGCAGCACCACCACCACTTCCCTTCAGTAATAAACCAGCACCATCATCATGTTTCTTTGTTTTGGTCTATTAAAGAAATTCCTTTTTTTTTTTTTTTTTGTTCTTACACATGCCACCCATACAATTCTAGCTGTCTTTGTTTCTCTTATTAGCTTTTTATTCCTAAGCTGTACTAATTGTTTTAAATTCATCCTTTCGTTTATGTCTTATTTCCTTCTCTTTCTTCATAATGTTTTTAGCTTATTTTGTGCTCTTACTAAGTCAAGTTATTTTGTAACCATCACAGCCTTCTTTTCCAATTGTGGTATTGTGGCTTTCTTAGCATCTAGTGAAATATTCTTAAATATCTCCTAATTAACATTTTTCTTTTTTGAGTCATCTCCCAGCTGACTTCAGTCAATCATTTTCAGCTTGGCTGAAGGCTGGCCCTTTTCAAGCCTCAAGGGTGTGTATAGCTTGGACTCTGTTCTACTTACACAGAACAAAGGTAATGAAATCATGACTGCTGGCTCCTATGCTATCACTACCTTCTGCTTCTGCTAATGATCTTTGTGTAAACAGGAGGGCTAAATTGAAATCCTCCCATGTTGGATGTAATGCTTGAACTCAGACATTGCCTATGATTCTCAAAAACAAAGGAAAATCTCATGTATGAAGTCTGAGATCCTTGAAATTCTGATTTTCTCCTTCCTGAACAGTGCAGATTAGTCTGCTGGGACTCAGTCATCAGCAGGTTACTGCTCTGCTGGCACGAGAAGCAGCCTGTGCTTCACTTACTAGACTTCTCCACCCATGAGTCTTGTCTGCCTCTGGTTTTTCTCCCCATCCCTTGGGAAAGGTGAGTGAGCAAGTGGCTATGTGGGTATTTGGCTACTGGCTGGAGTCAGTCCAGCCCAAAGAAGACAAGCTACCAGGGGCTCACAGCACATATCTAAATAGAGGAAGGGAGGCCCCTTTACCTGGAGGTGGAATCTGAACGGCAACAGTGGACCTCCTCCTCTCATGGCAAAATGTAGAGAATGAAAAATTTATAACCTTCTTAACATTAAACACTGAAGTTAAAAACACTGAAGTCCCAAAAAGAAAGAACTGCTACATCTCAGTGAGCAAGGGAGCGCTAAAGGATTGATGTGTGACTGGTGCCATTGTTTGGGTTTCATCTATAATATCTCTCCTCAGCCATGTTCAAGTACATTTTGCCTATTACAGCTTCCATGCAGGTATGGAATTGCTGATTGCTGCTGCTGCAGGCACCCCACTGCTTCACAGATCCTGGCTTATTAACCCAAGCACTGTTTATTCCCCTCTTAATTCTGATTTTTTGCTATTTTGTCTGTTACAGAACATCAAAGGATGTGGTCCCTTCTTTTTACTATCCATGTTTTTAGTAGTGGGAACTAGAGAACTTGCTGAAGGACTTGTTTTTCTGGAAATTTCTTTGTTTTCAGCAAGACAATTTCTGAACAGTCGAATGCCATAGATTTTCTATTTTATAGAAATAAAATAGAATATAGATGCATATAGATTTTCTATTTTAAAGCAGAAAGAATCCTGCAGTATTGGAGGCACTTAAAAGCAGCAAGAGGTTTTTTGGTTTTTTTTTTTTTAATTCAGTCTGCTGCTGAAGCATATTTGGGATCTCTGTGAAAGTCTATGTGGATTTACAGCATGATTTCTGAAGAGGAAGGCATTCATTTTCTAGGATTGTGTGGGGTTGATACTGTCTGTGTGGCTTGCTGAAATAATTTCTTCCTAGGCTATGAAACAGCGCACACACAGGTTATTGTGGGCTCCAGTTATGATAGAAATACATGTACTTTAGCTTCTCCTGGAAACATGAAAGAACTTTTTTACTTTGCTTTGCTTTACGAACTCTTTCAAAATGTGCTTTCCTCTTCAAGACACTGTTACAATAAAATATTCACTAATATCCCATGCAAATATCGGCCTGTATATCCAGAGGCCAAAGTAAATCCAAAGTAAATACAGACTAAAGACTACAATTACACTCTCCACAGGAACAGGCTGGAGGCCTATATTTTGGGACCTGTTCTGCTGCCCACACTGTCATGATACTTCTGTGTTCTGTGGTGCCTGTTGGATTTTGGATTCAGCATCAGCCATCTACCCCCATCAGCAGGCACTGTGGTAGATCTTGTAGGCACAGGCTGAACAGATACAGACCCTGCTGCACCATTTTTGGCCATAATCTAGGGATATGCCCACCTGGGGTATCTCTAAAAGATGCATGTTGTGGGTCAAGGGGGTGTGTCTCACATCCAGGCAGCAGGAAATAGGGACAAATTTTAGGGCAAATGTAGATGTATTCACATATAGTCAAGTATCAAAGTACCTAAGGTCTCTCTTAGATTGGGGGTGTCTCAGTAGGTAGATGAAAAGACAAACACACTTGAAAATCTTTTTGCCATCCTTTGGCAGTCCATCAGGAGCGGCCAACTCCCCCCTTCTATCCAGGACTTCTGTGAACTGCCCTGCTCCTTACCCAAAACAAAAAATGCCCCCCTGGAATACATTCTGTTTCCAAGGGGAATAGCCCTGGTCCCAAGGGGTGCAGAGTTCCAAGGTACAGTTTGAGACCCTCAGTTCACCTGAAGTTTAAAGTGGAAGCCACTTCAGAATTCTGTTGAATATGTTGCATTAAACCCTGTTTTAAAAGCTGGGGGAAGGAGGAGCACAGCATTCCTTCATGATATGCAAATTTTGTTGGCTGTTTGTTTGAAGTACATGGCTCCCTGTAATTGTAGTTTTTTACTTTAGATTTGTAATCCTGTTCATTCTGTCATGGATTTACACATATTATTCCAGTCATGGCAGGGCAATCCATAGCTTGCTTGCTTGCTATACAGCCAGACTAGTTTCTCTGAAATCAAAGTCCTGGGACTTATTTTGTTTATTTTGCTTCTTTTAAATAAAGAGACTTTCCAAACAAAGAGCCAAACAAATTTTCCTGTGGGCTTCCTAGATTTGTTCTGCTTCATTTAAAGAAAGATGTAGGACAAGTCAAAGTGTATTATGGAACAGTGGAAAAACAGAGATTAATACACTGCTTTTTCTTTTTTTCTTTTTTTTTTTTCTGTGTCGAAGAGCTCCCTAAACAAAAGCAGCAACATTTCAGAGTCCAAATCTGGGTGTCCTTGAAACGTGTGTCTGATCTCACCTCTCTGAACAATGAGCCTCCTTACAAAGAAAGTGCCAACTGTTCTCCCAGAGTTCATTTGAACTTCCTCCAGATTCAGAAGAAAGAGAAGCAAGAAATTCCACTTAGGATGCCAGCAGGTCTCGTTTGTGTAGCTGGCAGCTCTGAGGGATTCCAGATGGCTTCAGCCCTTCTTTTGAACATATCTTTTGATCTCATTTAAGTTTCCTCCTGATTTCACCTGCTCTGTGTTTACTGACTGAAGGATACGCAGGTGGACACATTAACTTCACCATAGGACACAAATGGATTTCATTTTGACTTTGTGTGCAGGAGGGAGGTTGTGTAGTACAGCTAATGCAGCTCCAGCTCCACTCCATGATTTATGATTCAGAAACCACAGTATAATTTTAACAGACAGAACAAACAAATGGAAACCCTTGTCTGTCCCCAGTGTGTGTTTTCTAAATGCTACGACGTGTACTCTTCAATCTAGTGGTCACCTAGGAAGTCAAGAAAGAAATGTTTTGAGAATTCATTTCTGTGATCACATATTTTTTCCCATTCTTTGTTTACATATTTATAGATCTCTTTATTCACAAACAAGTTGTTTGTCAACCTTTTGAGCTATGTTTAGCTATTGGACATTTCCATAACAAGTAGCAAAAAATAATTTGTTTCAACAAAGACAGCAGCCTAATTACATTTAACATGATACCTGAATCTGCATGTTGTGGAAAGAGGGAGAGCAGTCAGGATCACGCACTGGTTGACTGCTGACAGAATGCAGCAGAAAAGTAAGATTGATGAGCTGCATTCTCATCAAGGAGGACATGAAATGGATCAGTCTGCAGAGATGCAGGACTTTGCTGGTTGGATTAGCATGAGCCTTCATCTGAGAAGGGATCTTCTCAGCCCATTTAAACTGCTGAGTGTAGAGCACTTCTTAACTTCAGTTTAGGTAGATACACCTTCTGTATGTTGGCTGTGTCATGATGAGATTCAGGTGTAAAATTTTCTCCATAGTGTGGTCTCTGTGGGGTGCATGAGTTAGAAGAAATCAGTTTCACATTTTACCAGGTGTGCTGCTTCTGTGAGAAGCTGCCAGAAGCACACAGCCAATGCCAGCCAGCTCCAAGACTGACCTGCCACTGGCCAAGGCTGAGCCCATCAGTGACACTGGAAGAGACTCTGGGATAACAAATTTAGGAACAGGGAAAAGTCTCTCTTCAGGAGCAGACAGAGAAGAGCAGAGTGAGAATATGCAAGAGCCACAGCTCTGCAGGCACCAAGGTCAGTGAGCAGGCAGGGGGAGGAGGTGCTGCAGGCGCCAGAGCTGAGCTTCCCTTGCAGCCCATGGTGAGACAGGCTGTCCCACTGCAGCCCATGGAAGTGCACAGTGGAGCAGAGATCCACTGGCAGCCCACAGAACATCCCAGGCCAGAGTAGGTGGATGCCTAAAGCAGGCTGTGACCCCAAGAGAAGCTCATGCTGGAGCAGGGCTCTTACAGTACCTGTGGACCTGTGGAGACAGGAATCCACACTGGAACAGGTTTCCTGGCAGGAGTTGTGACCCTGCAGAGGACGTATGCTGGAATAGTCTGCTCCTGTAGGACTGCAGTCTGTGGAAGGGATGCATGCTGTAGCAATTTGCAGAGAGCTGCAGCCCATAGGAAGGACTCACTCATGGAGGACTGCCCCATGTGGGAGGGACCCCACACTGGAGCAGGGGAAGAATGTGAGGAATTTTGGCCCTGAGGTGGATGGAGTGGCAGGGACAGCATGTGATGAACAGACTGCAGTGCCCCATTCCCCATCTCCCTCTGCTGCCTGAGAGGAGGTGGAAAACTGGGGAAGGAAGTTAAGGCCAGGAAGAAGAAAAGTATAGGGGGAAGGTGATTTTAGCTTTGGTTTTATTTCCCATTATCCTACTCTGATCTGGTTGGTAATGAAGTAAACTGATTTCCCCAAAATTGAGTCTGTGTTGCCTGTGGCAGTAATAGGTGAGTGATCTCTCCATGTCCTTGTCTTGACCCACCACTTTTCCTTATATTTTATCTCCCTTGCCCAGCTGAGCAAGGGAAGTTATAGAGTAGCTCTGGGGGGCAGCTGGCAGCCAGCCAGCATCAGCCCACCAGACTCCATTAGAAATGGCATTGTCAGGGTGAATGACATGACACACACTACTGATGATGCAGACCAGAGAATAAACATTGCTTAGTGACTCTTCTGTTAAGTAAAATCCAAACCATGTTGTTTCTCAGAAACATTTAAGCTCTCCCCAGCCCCATGATTCATACCTGCTGGAAAGATAACTATTAGGTTCCTAGCCAAGTCACCCAAATGCTCTGAGTTTGCCCTTCCTGACCATTTGCTTCAAAAGGAGAACTGAGCAGTGCAGGTGCTTGTAGCTGACAGAA
The DNA here is from genome assembly GCF_017590135.1 of Pyrgilauda ruficollis. NCBI lineage: Eukaryota > Metazoa > Chordata > Aves > Passeriformes > Passeridae > Pyrgilauda > Pyrgilauda ruficollis. The sequence goes on from NW_024518095.1 coordinate 4,415,597, forward strand.
TGTTCTAGACACTATCTCTAATGAATGGAGAGAAGCAGGCACTTCCCCATCCTAAACAAACAGAAGAACAACAACCAAACCGAGCAGTCTCTCCAGCTGCGGGCTCCACTGATGAGAGCGGGAACATGTGGCAGCCAGCATAAATTAAATTCAATGCCTAACAAGTGAGATGCGACCTACTGTCTCCTGATGGCAGCCACTCTCGTTCCTTTCCTTTCCCCAGGGAAAAGTCAAGAGGGATGCAGCTTTCTTGGCACAGTGAGGTGCCAAAACCGACCCAGAACAGGAGACTGAGCTGTGGAGAGCCCTGCCCACAGCCACTCCTGGGGCTGGAGGCTGGAAGGCCTCCCCTCACTGTGGCATCTACTCATCCATTCAGGTGGCTTTTGAGTAACATGAGGCACCTCCTCCTCTCTCAATGACTAAACATGTTGCTTTTCCCACATTCACAGCTCTCGCATCTGCTGATGACCTGCTGCAGGTTTCTCTTCTGCACAGCACAGTGTCCTGATTATTATATCCCAGTTATTGTATTAATCCTAATGCAGCCTGAAGGCATCCTACTGAAATCAGGAATGGTCAATGAAGGGGTTTAGTAAAATTTGCAAAGGGCAATTCCCTACGGTTTGTTTGTATTTTGTTTGCTTGATTGATTTTAATTTAAAGGTAGCACAATTGCACCCACCAGATAGATAGCTCCAGGTTCTTGACCTAATTATGGGAAAGAAGAGCCCTACTTGGGCTTTGCTCTCTTTTCCAGGTTTCAGTGGAGCTTGTCAGCTTAATTATAGTTTTGAACCTACCATCACCATCATAGAAGGTGACGTGAGCATTTGCTAATATGGACATTTAAAACTTCGGTCTTCAGATATGCAACTCAGTGACAATCCTTCCTGTGCACGTCCTGGCTGGTCACTTGCTGGCAATCAATGTCGGTTTTCAGCCTAGAGAGACAGGTTTAGAAGCAAATGTTTCTCATAATTTTTTCTAGACAATATTCCAAAAGTTACAGACAACTTGGAATAGCTTGAAGAAAAGACTTTTGAAACACAGACATGAAAATGAAGCTCTGTTTACCTATGCTGTGTGGCAGACATCTCTCTCATCTCTGGGGTAGATTGTTGGTAGTAAAACCATATGAATTTTCATGCAATGTCCCTGGAAAATGCTCACACATCGACTTTATGTGCATGTAGATTGAACACGGCATGGAGACACTTTTGTTCCCCAGTATTCAAAGCATTTTGTTAGAAGAGTAGTGGGAAAATAAATGTCTGGGAGGAATAAGCAGATGTTTGCTGTTAAAGATCAGCGTGTTATACAACTGAGTTTACAATAACTGCTTTTAAATATAAACTAACTTCTGACCAATGTTTTTCAATGTACTGTGAAATCTACATGTCATTCCTTTTGTCATTTGCAAGTAAACACCCACTGGAGTGTTTTATAGTTTGTAAAATATGAAAAGGGCTTTGTTCATAAGAGGCTCCTTTGATTTACTGGAAGATGAAAACCTATGTGCCAGAAGTTTTTGGTTCTCTTAATCAGAACTGAGCAAACTTTTCTTCATCTTGACCGCTCTGATCTCATTGCCTAAACATACCAGCAAATAGCTAACAATTGTGGTGGCTTTTTTTTCTTCTTTTAACATAGCTTTCCTTCCCTCTGGACAGGGCAGATGTTGGAGACTGGCTTCAGCAGCCAGGAAAGGCATCTTTATCTCCTGACAGGCCTACAGAGCTTGAACCCACAGAAACAACAATAATGAGGAAGCTTTCAAAAATAAACAGACCAAATGGGTGCATCTTCCTTTTCCCAGGGCCTCTGTGCCAGATACTAGTGCTTAGCTACTGTGCTGAATCAACAGTTGCAGCTATGAACAGCTAGGTTAGGTTTGCTAAGGTGGACAGCCCCCCCCCACAATTGCTGTTAAACAGGACAAATAGGTGTGAAGGAGGGGTGTCCCTTCAAGGAAGAATTCATATATTCCTGAAGCAAATGGTCCGACATTGAGGGAGCTATCCAGTATCCGAGGGAATTAACCATGCTGAAGGTGATCTATAATAACCTGCATGACAACCAGCACCCAAAGACCCAGATGAGCTCTGGGGCAGGTGGCCCGCATGGTGGAAGTTGTACAAAATGCACCAGTGCCATCACCCACACTCTGCTGATAACGTCTGGACAGACATGGTGGCACCGACTGCGGATGAACTGGCCAGACAGCTTTGAGAGTATGAAGATTATCTCGCTTCCCACGTGGGGCTGTGTCTCAGCTGTGGACAGACTGACCAAAAAAACCATCTGAGCAAGCTGAGGAACGTGGGTCATCCTCTCACACTCCTGCCAAGGCCTCAGCCATGAAGAGTCAGCCTTGGTCTGTTCATGAGAAGGGGTGCCAGTGTTGCACACCAAGTATGATCCTGTAGTTCTTCTTGTGTGACCACGAGGAAGTGGGATGATAAACCTACCTGGAGACTGGAAACTTAGATCCAGGAACTGAAAGGAAAATGACAGTCCAAAAGCATCCATCCAGGAAAATTACTGCTCCAGTAATTGACCCCGACAAAGAGGCAATTTGCAGTTACAAATATTGAGTAATGAAGACTTCAACTGGGGATCAACCTGGCATTGCCTTTGGTCAGGTGGAAAGGGACAGCTGGGTTTTCTGGACTGTGGGGTTCACATGGCCTGCCTCATCAGCCCCACAGGAGTATAAAGCTCTAGCAGACATCTGCGAGCAGTGTGCCCTAGTGCCATCAGACTATAAAGGGGCAGAATCCATCTGCAGTTCTTGAATGACAGAAAGATCCCAAAAACTGCCTGGCTTGTAGGCTGAGGTAAATTTAACCGGGAATGACTGGTAAAAGCATCCTACTGTGACTGGTCTAGAGTCTCTGTGCATCATTGGCATAGACTCTTGCAGGGGAGAGTACTTCAAAGACCCAAGAGGGTACCAGTGGGTGCACAGTATGACGCCTTGAGTACAGAGAAGATTAAACAGCTGTCTAGCTGTTTAAACACCAGACCTTGCCTGGTCTTGCAGAAGATCTGAATGTGGTTTGGTCACTGTGTTTAAAGAGGAGCAGATTCCTATTGCTACCATGGCAATGCACCGGCAACAATACTGCACCGGTTGAGATTCCCTGGTTTCCATCCTCACGTTGATCTGGTGACTGGACAGCCCAGGAGTGATCAGCAGGACCTGCTCACCCCTTGGCCTCCTCACCATACAGCCACTGCAGGAGTCTAAGAGAGTGGAGACTAACAGTGGACAATGGTGGCCTGAAAGGAGTCACACTCTGGTGAGTGCTGCTGAACCAGACAAGCTGGAAATCCAAAAGAAGCTGGAGTCAAAGGCTGCCAAATGACACACAACCATTTATATTGCCAGTGAGTCCTTCTTGACCCCTCTGGCAGCAGAGTGCAGTTTGCTTTCAGTTGTAGGGGTATGGAGTACACCTGGAATCGACAGCCCCAGCGTGGAAACACAGCCCTACCATTTGTAACTGGGTCTGTTCCAGGGTAAAGCAGTCACAAACAATTTGCATCAAGCTGCAGGAGCTCCTTTGGTTGGTTATTAGCTGTGCATTAGCCACAGCTGGGCCAGGTGGCCCTTTGCAAGGCAATGGTCAGGAAACAGCTGGCAGGGCCCATATTGAGCAGGAGTCAGGGACAATCAAGTAAAAGTTTTAGTATTTTCTGGGGCTGAGTAATTGATATAGATTGGAAGGGATAGGGGAGATATGGAATAAAAGCACTATGTGCAAAGCTTTCTTCTTCACAGAGACAATATTTTCACCCAGTTTTTTAGCAAAGCTCCATGTTCTACTGGATTTGAGTTTAAAAAGGGGAGATAAAAATATTTTTCTTTATGTTCTCTGACAAGATCACTGAAACAGTGATTTAAGAGGATATGATAAACATATGTTTATCATATGTACTTATGAGCAGAGGAGACTTTTCACCCTAGAGGAAGAACTAAATTACAGGAGAAATTCCCAGGGACATGGAGGAAATTTGGAGCTCCTGCTCTTTTTTAAGCATTATACTCAAGAGTCTCCAGACAGACACAAAAAGGGGTGGTAAAAGATGAATGATGTGCTGGAAAAATAGCTGGGTTTTAAAAGGAATTTATGCGTGGCTCAGCAGGACTTTGGGTTAGATCATTCCCTGAGAACCTGCTGGGTGTTACAGTCTGGCACCAAGCAGTTCTGGGTGTATGACTACAGCCATGAACAAAGCTAAGCTTTGATCTAGACATCTAAGATGTCCAGCACTCTCAGAAGAAGAGCTACAGCAGTTAGCATGCTGGCTAGCAAACATGAGACTCCTCACTACTTAGGGTTTGGAGATGTAATTTCATTCTTATAGGGTAAAAAGCCATTTCTTTCAGATGAGATGCCAGATCTGCTTAACCCCGTGGTTTCCAAATAAATGCTTGCTGCTGTCTTTCCTCATTATTATAAAATGTGATGGTTAGGGATCTGCAAAGAGAGGTAATTTCAGTAATACCAGTAATTTCATGAAACAATGATATAGCAAAAATGTGTGTGGGTTTCACTGGGAGGAGATAGTCAGGGCTTGCTCACCTTTCCCAGTCCAAGTTCCATATTTTATGTGAAACGTTCATTGGATAGGAGTCCTCAGAAAAGACACAGGAAAAGGCACCCAGAGGTGTCTGTGTTGAACATTGAGCTGGAGATCAGCTGCCCCACAGAAAGCATGAGCACCCAGTGCTGCCTGCTGGACTCTGCAGCTGGGGTGGCTGCAAGCCTCAGAGCTTGCTGCATGCAAGCAAAGTCCATTAAAACTATCCAATCATTTACCTGGGGTTCAGTAAAGCATCTCCCTTCATCTTTCTGATGTCCTGAGGTAATCAGTTTTAGGCTCAGGAGGGAATACATAAAGTTTCATGGATCCCCTGAGTTAGGAATAGGCCAAGCACCTTGTCACTCTTGAGTGCCAAGCATCACATTCACCTCATAGATGATGTTATAATTCTGTGATGCAGTTAACTTTTAATGCCAAATTTAGGTGCTTGATGAACTCCCTCCTAAGCAGCTGAAATGGAGAGTCTTGTCCCGTAATCTCTGGTCCCAGGACTGTGTGTATGGCACTGAGCAGCCACCAGCACCTGCTCCATGTGCTGCAGCACCCCTGCACTGCCTGGGCACCCACCACCCTCCTCTGCCCCTTTGCACTTTCTGTGCTTTGGCTGGATCTGAGTGCTCTGTGCAGCTGCAAAGCTGCAGCTGATGACAGGAGCTTGACTGCTTTGCCAGGGCTGATGAGAGGGAATCTGAATGCTCCACGAGACTTACAGGCATAGGAATGAAGTGGCACACCAATCTGAAGCTGACAATGACTGTGTTTGTGCACTCACTTAAAAAGCCTACCCAAATAATTTGAGAGCTAAAAATGAATGTTTCTGAGCACTTTCATAGCCACAGAACAATTTTAGCATCTTGTTGATTGCATATTTTGCAGAAACATTTGCTTTTGGCTCAGGGAAATGCAACCACAGAATGCAGTGCTCATTATTGCCATTACAGTCCCGCTGTCTTGGGTGCCTTATTTCAGTAGAGAGATGCTTCTCAAAACAGTTTTTAGTCAAACCCTGACCTTCCAGCTACCTAGTGTCTGCACACAGCATGTCACAGTCTTTGAAGATTTGCTCTTTCAAGAACTGAAAGGACAAATCTAAATCAATAGTCACCTACATTTTACAGAGGGAGATTTATTAATTTCTTTGTCCGAGCTCACTATCCCAGTTTTCATGACAGCAGAGAGCTCATCCCAGTGCTCTTCAGTTCAGTGCCATGACCACAGACATCCTGTTCTTATAAAAATTTCAGTGTGAGGCAAAGTCAACATGTTTGTGATAATTTTGCTTGAGTTTGCTCTAATGGACTCAGTTCAGTGCATTATTATGATGAATCTTCCCTTATTTCAGGGAAAATTTTAGCTTAAAGTCTATGCTGCCTCTTTTTAGCCAGGTTTTTTAGAACAGCAAGGGAAGGGGAGGGAGTTTAAGTTATATAGGTTAGACTCATCTGGCAAATTTTGATATATACACCTTCTGTCTGTGAAGGATGCCTTAAAACTAGTTAATAAAAGCACAAACTGTGCTTATATGGTGTCCTCTAAGATTGTTGCTTAAAGGTAGAAATTTCTTTGATCTTGGAAATTCTACATAAGTTTATGTAAGAACACCTTTGACTTCAGGAATTCTGTCATTAAGATATTCTTATTATTTCCTGTTTGTTATTATGGTTTGTTTGTGAGGCGGTTTTTCAACAGTTATAAGAAAAGGATGTTCTGAGTAAGAATTGAAAGAGCTAGAAATCTTCTTTACTCCTCCAAAGCACTCAGAGGAGACAGATTATTGTGTAGTCAGACCTGCTCTGTGAGCTTGACTTGACTGATTTAACTTGAAAACAATAATGCACACAAACAAGAATGTGAACTCCTTCCCTTAGGGTTTCCTGCCCCGGTCTCTTGCTTGAAGAGACAATTCACATTTTTCATCTCTCTTAAAACAAATTAGTCCCACATGCCAGCATGACTTAGTGTTTATGTAGTAATTATCATGGATATTTATGCAAGTTTTCAATAGGTAGACTTGGGATGAGTCATCAGAATGATTTCATGCTCCTGTTTTGTCCTACCTGCTGCTTAAAAATGTCATTTAGTTGCTACTGAAATTGTTTCTCGGCTCAGCTTGAATTTAATCAAGATTTTTGTGCTATCTGCATTATTTTCTTACTGCAAATGAGAATTTTAGGTGCCTTTTAATTAATGTTTGACTGACTTATCTATTTGCATGGGTTAAAGCTGCGTTTTTTTGAAAGTTGCAGACTTTATTTTTGTGTGTCTAAATGTGGGTGTTAAGTCATAGAAATGAGACTTGAATTAAAAGAGAGAGCAAATCAGAGCTAAATAGGAAGGTGCTGCTGCAGGACTCTCCATGCTAAGATATAAAGAATTTATCTGCTTATTTTGCTCACTTCAGTCTTTCTGGCATAGTCACTGTTTATTTTGCTGGTTTTGTTTGTTTGTTTTTGTCTTTTTAAGAAGCAAGACCACTTTTTCATCTTCTAAATCCAGTTCTGGTGCCTCTTCAAATAAGCAAACGTTTTAAAAGGCTTCAGATCACTTTGCTTTTTTTTTTTTTTTTTTTTTTTTTTTTTATTTAAATTTTTAAAAGGCTTCAGATCACTTTGCTGCTTTTTTTTTTTTTTTTTTTTTTTTTTTGCAATTAAATATCAGTTTTTCTAATCCAGCTCAGCTCTGTCTTGATATATCAACCAAAGTTCTGGGATTACTTACTTTCCTCACTGACAATAAAAAGGAACTTTTTGGTTTGGCTTGTAACTTTGCAGTGTGTAGAAAAGCTTATCTTTGGTTTTGTGCAGTGGAGAAGTTCCTTTGGTATTTTTTTTACCTTTAAAAGACTTTGTCTGCTACATACATGTTAATCACATGTGTATGACTGTCTTGCTTGCTGCTATTGTCACAGGCTACTGCTGCATTACTGGCCCTGCATTTCTTTTTTTCTCAAACAATCTTTTTTCAGTCAGGTTTTCATGGCAGAGCTTACACACAAAGCATCTAGGACTAGATGCCACGTGGCGAGCATTTTCTCTCCTAGCTGTTCTGAGGAGAGCTCTGCACTTGAATTCATGCCTGTAGCAATTTAATATGAGAAATGAAGATTTCACGTGCTTGATTGCAGCAGAAGAAGCCTGAACCGACTCCTTCCAAAAGCTGAAAGTGTGGGGTCCAGCTCTTGTCCTACTGAACTAGTCTGTGGCAAGTTTTCAAGAGAACTATCTTTGGCTAGTCCTTCTATTTTATTTTTTTTTACTCATCTACGCTGCTTTCTTTCTCAATTTACTTCATTTTGTCACATCTGTTTTTTACTTTTCCATGCTTGCTCTCTGTGTCCTCATATTCCTTTAACCTCTCTTATTTTCTCCTTTTCCCTTGTCCCATTCAATTATATTCGCTCCCCTCTCTCTCATTCTTTCCTTCCTCGCTCCTTGCCACTCCTCCATATTATTCTGGTTTTCATACCCCCACACCTACTCCCTTCAGCCTGCTCTGCTGCTGTAGTTGGCAGCTGATCTCTATCAGGCAGCCCAGCCAAAACTGAAGTTAAAATGGATTTTTTTGGTTGTGGGGTTTTTGGGGTTTTTTTGTTTGTTTGGGTTTTTTGGTTTTTTGTTTGTTTGTTTTTTCTTTTTTCTTTTAAACTAGCCGGACTAGTAATAATTGCAGCTTGTCACACACTCGCAGTGGGAAATGTTTTGTGAGTAAATCTTGGTCAATCATAATCTGGCACTGTAATAAGGACCTTTTTTAGTCTAGGGGCACTAAATAAATTGGCCTTACATCTTTGCTTTCAAGCTGTATTTGAGCTGTGTTTTGTAATTGCCATTTACATGCCAGAGGGATTGCGTAGGGGTGCTACTCAGATCAAAGTTTCATTCATCTGGGCTTGGAGTATTAGCTGCAATTAGTAATGTAATTTTAGGAGACAATGCCACATTTGTGGGATGAACTGAAACTACAGCAGCACTTTAGCAAAAAAAAAAAAGCAATGTTGATGCAGTCTGTTTCTCTACCAGTAGCAGAGACTAATTGCAGTGGGAGGTATTTATATTACACACACAAAATCCCCTGACATATTTCCAAACTAGCATGAAATACTGACTGAAACTTCAGGTACCTCAGAGCTGTGCCTCTCACCAGATGGCAAGGAAGCCCTGCAAGGAGAGGACATTTGCTTTGTGTGTTACGATAAGTGATAAGTGGCCACAAGTTAGAGAGAGACAGGAGGGGTTGGGTTGTATTTCAGGTTCCTGTCTGATTTCTCATTAATTAGTTGCTGCTTTTCCCCTTCCAAGGACAATCCTGCTTGGACGTTGTTTTTAATTCTGAGGAGAAAAAAAAAAAGAAAAAAGGCAGCAACATTTAATTTCACCTATTCTTTAAAAAAAATTAAATATTATGCATTTTGGTAGGCAATTGTTTTGGCTCTACTCTGTCATCTAGGTCTTGTCTCTACCCACTGTAATTCTTTCTTGCTCTGACCCAGTGAACAGCAGGGAAGATGGTAACAGACCCTGAGGAAACTACAGATCTGATGGTTACAGCCTTTGCAAAGTGTGGCTGTGTGTGAGGAAGGTCATTAATGAGGCCACTAAAGGTGGGATTACAAGTACTACAGAGTGTGCCAATTGCAGTCAAATTGTGCCTTAAACTTGCAGTACTCTTTATCAATGCAAAGGTATCCAACAAAACTTGTCTTTTGGACATGCACATTCAAGGGCCTACATTGTTTCAAATTCTAGACACCCTCATACTCAGCTATGGGAAAAAGCATTTTGGGTTAAGCACTGCAGGTTATACTTGTTCATCCCAAGAATTGAGCTCAAGTGAGTTTCATCTTTTTAAAAGAAACCAAAATGGATCCAAGGGAATTGTTCTTGTTGGACTTGTCTGACACAGATGGTTTTTTCAGTTGTCCCAAACTCATCTCCGTGTGATATGTGGAACTAGCACATGGACAGTAGGTACCTATCTGTGGTCTTTTTACAGATCCCAGACATATGTGTCTGTATGTGGTCTTCAATAAGGGCCATTACAGAGTCATAATTCAGGATGGGAATCACTTCAGATTACCTGTCCAAAATCCCTGCTCAGAGCAGGGCCAGCTGGGAATTGCATCAGCCTACAGATATTGTGTCTGGGCAAGTGTGAACACCTACAAGGTTCAAGACTCCATACCTTCCTTCAGCATTTGATACAGTGTTCCACCATACCCGTGATAAATCCCTTTCCCCCCTTCTTACTGTATTGGAATATCTCTTGTTGTGGTTCGTGTCTGATGCTTTTTTTCATATTGCTGTGCACCTGATGGGAGAGAACAGTCCCTTCTTCTCTATACCTTCCATTTAGGTGCACCCATTGTAATGGCAGCAAAGAAGGAAAAACAAAAGCAAGCAAGGAAGGGAAAAATCTGGGTGTCACTTAAACCTGGTAGTAGGACACACTGCTAAAGCAGGGACAGTACCAATGACTGTAGAAAGCCCTACAGAGGGGCTCAGATCACAGATGGATGGCTCCTCTCCTTCTAAAAGATCAGCATGAGAAGGCAATGGAAATGCCCAGTTTAAAGTGATATAACAGGGGTTAGATAGGAAGAGGGAAAGGAAAGCTTTGCTCCTTTCTTAAAATTCTTAAAATGGATGGATTTGGTTAGTGCAAATATAAATAGTGCTTGTGGACTGAACTTCTGCTCTCCTTTGAATGCACTAAACATAATATAAAGGTGAAAATATATTGAACTGGTGTTCTTCCCTGCATCTGGAATAAAATACGGAAAGAAGAAGAGGAACTAAGGAAAATGATTGTTATCAAAAATCAAGTTCCCTGAGTAGAAAAAGTTAGAATTTATTGTCTTTTCTACACAGATGCGTTACTCTTACAGTGTTAATTACAGTACTGTTTTAATCTACTTAGTGTTTGGGGATTTATATTTCTAGTTACAGGTTTTTAATTCAAAAATCTGACACTTTGCTTTTGAAAAATGTCTCTCATGATTGTCAATTACTACTCAATTATGAACCTTTTCCTTCTGTGAAGGTCCATTGGTGGTATTTATGTAAGCCAAGCAATTTGGAACTAGCTCAGGGGCTGCAGTAAAATGCTCAGCCAAATGGTGTTGATTTGTAAATGGAATCTTCCTTTTTTTTTTTTTAATATATTTTTAAATGGGTAGATCACAATGGTGGCTGAGAAATCTTTGTTCTTCCCTTTTCTCCCATCAGCAGCAATCATTTCCAGGCTGAATAAATCCTTTAACAGCATTCTTTGCTCAGGATTGTTTGATGTGGTTCCAACAGCTTCAAACACAGGAGGCATCCAAACTGCTGGAAGTTGAAAAGGCTGAAACTCCACCATCGTGGGAGTCCAGAGTGGCAGTGGGGCAGCGTGGCAGTACCAGAGATGCACACACACAGAGTCCTTCTGCTCTCCTTCTCTCCAACACTCCTGGAGTGTCTTTCCTAGGGGTCGGGGCTGCTGGAGGGGCCAGCAGGGTGGTGGCAGGGTGCAGTGAGCATTGAGAGCTCGGTGGCACAGGCTACCTGCTTGTTGGAGGGCAGCTGCTGGGAGCAATGACAGCGAGGAGCGTGCCCTGGCTCTGCTGCAATGAGTGCTTCTGTGGCCCCGTGGTCCCTGCTCGCTGTGCTGTACCAATGGGCCCATCTGCGAGAAGGTGGAGAAGGAGGAGGTGACAGCCAAGACTCAGGGAGCAGGTCATGCTGTCACTGCTGTGTCCATGAGACTCTTTCCTCAAGTGGTATCTTGGGGATGTATGGCTCCTGTGGGTTTTGTTGTTGGGAGTTGGTTCCTGGTGTCGCTAAGCTCAGTGCTTTGGTAGCCTGGTGGCTGTGGATGGGCTCTGCCTGTTCAGAAGCTGCAGCCAAGGAATGACGGACAGCTGGAGCGGGAAAGGCTGGAGGAAAGGCAGCCTGGTGACCATGAGCACCTCTCCTGGACAGAAAGTGATACCTCTGCATAGCACAGGTCATTTGTGAGTGCAGCTTGAGGGGCAAACAGATAGCTGCATGCTCCAGCCTCAATCCATCACTGCTTTCCAAGACCTAGGCTGGCTGCAGCACACCAACATTCCCTCAAACCAAGATTTTTTCTCTGATGGTTGTACAAATGAAAAAGTTAATTTTAACGACACAATTCCCAAGTAAGAAACCTCAAATAATTAGAGGAAACCACTCCAGGGGTATACAATATCTGGTTAAAGACCTTGCTGAAAACTGAACAGATTATGCTCGTTACATGTGGTTAAGCTGGTCCACTAATATTAAGACTGTTCAAAAGACAAAATAAATTTTCTTCCTTCAGAGCTTGTGGTTCAGTGTTCACACATTCTAGGCTCCAGTTAAATGATTTACTGTACTGTTTAATGCCTTTCAGCTGTCACTCGCACAAAATGATCCCTTGAATTATCTGCCAGCAAATAATGGCAACACTTGTCCAAGGTGGAGTTGGGCCAGGACTACAAAACCCAATGAGTCAAGATAGACAGGAGCAATCACATTTGCCCCTGTGACCCACACTTGGTACTCAGAAAAGTGAAGGCATCACATCTGTGATTGTGTCTGTGAAAACACACCATTTGAAATACACTGAGACGTTCATTCTGCTGTTGGGCTTTCATGAGTAGCTGCCTTTATGAAGACTTGCATCACATGCACACTGTAGTGTGCTCTTGTAGTGTGCTCATGAGCTCTTCTCCGTTCCTGTTCTTTAAATGGTGTGAATTTTTGAATTGTTTCTCAAAACCCCTTCACAATAGCTTTTTAATTTCGAATTCTCACATAGCAACAGGCTGAGGAGAAACAGTTGCCATGGGACAGTGAAAAATGCACTTCAGGAGCAAGGAAAGAAATAAAAAAGCCACTACTCTTCTCTAATTATACACTTTAGGGTTTGACATGACCTTGAGTTCCTTGCCTTATCCTTGACAAGCTGCAGTCATGGGATATGACCAAGTATCAGTGTATGAACAGCGCCTTGCTGTGACTTCAGTTGTTACTCAGCTTCCTCCACCTCTGGAGTGAAATTGCAGATGCTCTCAGAAATTAAATACCTGCAATAGGATTTGGCTTCAGTTTTGGGGTTATTCACCACTTTATATGTTTAAGACCAGACCAAGCTATTAGACCAAATCTAAGGTGATCACAGTGTGGAAGGAACCAAAACCTTGTCTTGCCATTTCTATATGAAGACTGTAACTTATCTTTCAGCTACTAATGTATCTCTTAGAAGGTCCTGCTTTTAAGACCAGATGATGAAGAATCTTCTGCAGGCCCAGGTAAAACCTTACACTTACTTAATCCACTGTTAATAATATGTACTCTGGTTCCAGTCTGAAAATTCTCTAGATCAAATTTTTTCAGGCCCAGGAGGCATTTTTTGTGAAAGAAACTTGGTTTTGCAAGTAGCTGAAATGGATGGGATACCTTTTGAAGATCTCATCCCTTCTGCTGATCTACCAGAGAGCTGGTCAAGCTCACTTATTCAGCAGAAAACTGCTTGTTTTTCTGGTGAGGATAGTGTATGGGATGAAGAACAAAACTTCTCTTCTAGCAGCAGGGAGTGTTTTGGGCAGCCCAACCAGTTGTTCTGAAAGATGTTTGAAGTTTCTCACTGTGTGACACACTTCTCTATGATTCTGAATAGCTCTTGCAACTTTCTTCTGAATTCTCATAAATTTTCTGTGATCTCTTGAAATATGGAAGCAGACTGTTTTTTTCTTGGAACTAGTTCTACACACCTTTAATAAAAAGATCTTTAATTTTGTCACAGAAAATGACTTCAGCTTCACTTCCTCTCTTGCCCTTTCCTGTGAGCTATGATTCAGTACTGTTCAAAAAGGAAGAGAGCCACTGTCAGCTTCTGATTGTTGCTCCACTCTGTACTTTGATGGGTAACTCAGCTGGGAGAGCTCTGCTAAACTGGGAAAAGCAGGCAGGATCAAACTGCTTGAGATGGCTCTGAGTCTGGGACTGCCTCCAGGGCTTGGCTAACACCACGGGCCCAGAACATCCTGAAAGTCAAATAAACCTCCACACATTCAGCAGAAGTTACCTCTGGGCTCCAAATACCTCCTGTAAGAGAGCCAAGCTACATTTGTGCCATGTAGCTGTGTTTTCAGACCCAAAGAAGTGGGGCAGCAACTTTATAGCTGCATTCCAGTTTCACAGCAATATCAGTTGTCTCTAGTAACCTCACAGATCTGAAACAGCAGTGCTGTGTCACTGTCTGTTTATCAGATGAGGAAAGCTGAGTGGAGTTTTACACAACAGATAGGAAGGTGGCAGTAATAATGAAGTTATAATTACTGTTAATTGCTTGTCAGGTTTTTAAAAGTCCCCCTCCACACCCCCAATTTCAAAGGGACATTCACTGTCTTGACTTTTTGAGACCTTAATTGTTGTACTGGGTATGACAGAAAAAGCATAGCTCCTAATTAGCCACTTTTTCCATGTAATTATTCCCTCTCTATTTTCCGAAATGCAGAAGGGAACACATACAAAAGGAATGTGTTTTGCTAGGAGAGGAAGCAGAGTTAGAAAGTAACACAGTATTCTGCACTCCTCTTTTGATCAAGATGTGTTCAGCAGATCTTTTATCTTAAACTCTTCTAGAACAGCCTTTGCTATGGACAATAGAGGATTGCAGTGCAGTCAGAGCTGTTGCATGATGACATGCTGAATAACAAACTTAATAAATGGACAGGATCTTAAATTCCTAAATAACCTTATGGCACTTTTTGGGTACTTTCTGCACTCAACAGCTCACTCTTTTTATCCAAGTGTTCATGTCACTCATTTGCTTCAGAGAAGATTGCTGTGTCTCAAGCAGAATAGACTCATCTGAGTGACCAAAACTTATTTCAGTCAAATACTAACCATCAAGCTGTTTTCTTATTGTCCTCTAAAAACCCAAGGAAATATCACATCCAAGACATTCTGCTGGCCTCATTGTTGCAGCTCCTCTTCCTTGTGGATGGCTCAAAACATTGTAGTACTATTGTAGTACATTGTAGTACTTCCAGGGACAAGCGCAGAGTTGAACGTGGTGCTAGTGCAATATCAAATTGCTCCTCTAAAAAGACCAGAGGTGGTGTATCCTAAACAAACTAAATTCTTGGAAATTTCAGACACTTGGGGTCTATTTAATTATTTGTTTGTTCATTTGTTCATTTGATGTTAGTGCATTTTAAGACAAACCAAAAAAAGGAAACACAGTAGAGAGGGAAAATGAAAATAAAATGTTTGATTAAAGTCTGGGAAAGCTGGGGTTATTCAGCTTGGAGAAGACGCCAAGAAGACCTTATTACAGCCTTTTCATGCACAAAGGGGGCTTATAAGAAAAACAAAAATACTTCTTAACAAGTCCTGTAGTGACAGGAGCAATGCTTTTTAAATTAAAGAGGGTAGGTTTAAAGTGAACATAAGGAAGACATTCTTGACTATGTTGGTGGTGAGACACTGGAACATCTTGCCCAGAGGAGTTGTAGATGACCCATCCCTGGAAGTGCTCCAGGTCAGGTTGGATGGGCTCTGAACAACCTGGTCTAGTGAAAGGTGGGAGTTGGAACTAGATGATATTTAAGGTCCTTTCCAACCCAAACCATTCTGTGGTTCTACATTACTAAATAATATATTGTAGAGATGTTCAGGAACAACTCCCAAAACCCTCAGTGATCCCTGTTTCAGCTCCCTGGTGGCAATGAAGATGCACTTCCAGGGGGACACTACGCACACTTCACCTGCTGTTGCTGTCCATTTTCAAACACCAGCTATAGAGGTCCTCTGGTGTTGGGGGAGTTCCTACTCTCACTGATCACAAGGAATAGAAACTCCAAACTCACCTCTCCCTAGACAATCCCTTACATCTCGTTTTGAAGTGGATTGTTGTAAATTGTGACATGTAAACCACTCAGGACCACTCAACTGTCAAACTAGGTTAACATTTTGTCTGCATTTCAATACAGTTGATTCCTTTTAGGAATAAGCTTTGGATGTGGAACTGCCACTGCTGAGTCAGCCTTACATGGGATAAATACAATGAAGTAGTACAGTCAATTCCTTTATTTTTGCTGTAGCTGTAACAGGGGAGAAATCTTTATGCCTTTACACAAAAAGAGTGGTTTAAAAAACACTGAGTGGATTGTGCTGAACATTCATTTAACTTTTTTAACAGTGACACTGTCTGGGAGATGTACATGTTTGGCAGTCACTCTCCAGATAGACCAAGGGAGAGGTGATACCCACAGTGGCCACTGAAGGGTGGAATTGTGCATGCTGAGAACAACCACGACCTTAATTAAATGCTCAGACTTTCAGCTGGATTACCCTAATTTGAAGAAAGCCAGAGTCCAGCATACAAGCAGCTCCCATAGTGGCCAAATTTGTCCAACAAAGTCTGGCAGTTTGTAGTAGGAGGACTGGGGAAAATTCTGGCCCAGGATCATGGCAGGCTCCATTTGGGCAAGGCTCCTGCAAGCTAGAGATGACGGATAGCACAGAAACTTGATGAACAAGGTATAAACACTGTGGGCATCCTTTCCAAATACTGCCTGCTGGAGAGTTTGTGGAGTCCCACTGGTCCTTGCCTTGAGAGAGGCTCACTAGGATGTCTGGGCAGGAAGGATGCAGTACAAGTGCAGCATGCTGATTAGGGGATATATATAATTTAGGGTTGTAGAGTCAAACACTCAGAGCAGCCAGAGCCAGTTAGCTCTTGCGCAGTGCCCCAGTGCCAGCTCCTCAGCCATAAAATCCCCCAAGCATATGCCAGGAAACAAAGTGTTAGAAAGTACTTGTGGGGATGTCCCTCATAAGCATCTGAACTACTTTTGAGCTGTGGTTTGGCCAGACAGAGTATGTGTGTTAAATCCTCTGAAAAAAATTCATATTTCCGTGGAAAGATTCCTGCCAACGAGGCTGCTCTGTCTTCTGATGGGCTGTGTGGAAAGGGATTAAAATGCAATCTCTGTAACTAATATGAATAATAGAATATGGTATTCTAAGAAAAAATATATGTGGGGGCTTTTTTTAACTTAAAATTGCGAGGTTCATTTAAATTGAACTTCCTAAAACCACAAATATAAGAAATACATCTTCTCAGATCTGCATGCATGCCTTTTCCAAGCCTTGCTGTTCTCCTAACCCATTTGTTCTGTGCTCAGTTCAGCTTTGCACCGTTGCTGGGTGTGGGTGAGCTTGCATGGCTGCACTGGGCTGCTGCCCCAGCCAGCAGCAAGGAGTGTGCAGCCAGCCGTGCTCCAGCAGGAGCTGGGTGCTGGGAGCCACTGAGGAGCTGGTCTGTGGCTCAGCAGCCATCCTGCCAGACAGATGCAAGAAAAAATAAACAGCAACTGGGACACATTTGACTTGAGACTTTTTTAAACTAGTTGCTTTTCTGTTTAAAGCAACATGTGAGCAAATCTTGCTCACATTTTAGAGCTGGAGAGGCTGTCACTGTTTTAGTCGGGGTTTTAAGGTTTGGCTATGACCTGGCTAATTGTAGCACCTCATCACCTCACTGAACACAAAGTTGTATTCACGCTGCAAGACTTGTGGGATTTAGCAGGATTTAATCCCTGTAATGGATGAGAGCACTTCCGACTGATGCAGTTCCTCTAGGCTAGAGCTGAGATGACTGCAAGACCTGGAGCTGCCATGAAGCCAAGCCTCTGAGTGATGCCTTAACACCCACTCACACATTGCCCCTGCCCCAATGCCATGCTGTGGGCAGTGTAGGCACCAGGGGAATCCTGGAATAACTCCAGGCCCTTTCAGGCAGCTCCCTCTCTGCTGCTGCCAGATCTCCTGTCAGCATCTGCAAGTAGGAATTTTTTCCGCAGTAGGCAATCCCAGTAGAATCCCAGGTGATGTAGAGGAGTGAGAGGAAAGGAAAGGTAACAAATCTATCCAGCAGAAACAAAGCTGACATTTTTGAATTAATACCAGAAAGTCTGGCCAATGCTTTAAGTCTGGCTTTTGGAGTTTGAATCTTACAGGCAGCGAGTCATCTGGAACAATTCTGAATTTTTTTCTTCGTAACTTTTTTCCCTTAATATTCCTTGAAATGCAGCTGAAGCTGGAGCAGAACAACTGGACCATTCAGTCCCAGCACATGGAGAAAGTGTGCTGAGTCCCAGCAGCCGGTGCTGGCCAGAAAGACCCTTTGAGCAGCACGCAGTGTGTGCAGCAGTGCTGGGCCCTGCTGCCCCGGCACCCCCGCTGCACTGCGACCAACACTGGTCAAGCACAGCAAGAACAAGAAAAGACCACAATTCTCTCCAGATCCCCAACAGTCAGGTGAAGATGTGAAGAGGCACAGACAGAGATATGTTTGAAATCCAATGGCACGGACAGAGCCAACCTGAAATGCAAATTCCAAAAAAAAAAAAAAAAACCCAAACCAACCCCAAACACATGTGCATCAGTTCAGTAATGGCAGCAGTACAAAAAAGGCAGTTTGCCCTTAGGATGTCTGCTTCTGCTTTCTTTGTGTGCCTTGTATATTTGTCCTTTGAAATGTTGTGCACACCTGGACCATAGCAGGATGCCAATATTAG
The DNA here is from genome assembly GCF_017590135.1 of Pyrgilauda ruficollis. Taxonomy (NCBI): domain Eukaryota; kingdom Metazoa; phylum Chordata; class Aves; order Passeriformes; family Passeridae; genus Pyrgilauda; species Pyrgilauda ruficollis. The sequence goes on from NW_024518095.1 coordinate 4,433,784, forward strand.
ATACCAAATTATCAAGTACCATTAGAAGCCCTTTGTAAAGCTATCATTTTGTCAGTTGCTCAAATTGAGATTTCTTTGGAAGAGTTATAGTGATTTTAACATTTTATGTTCTTTTGCTCATTTTCATCACCTTACAGCTGCCGCTCACAAGTGCAATGTTTGGCATCTTGCTCTGGCAAACTACAAATTTCCCAAATATTGAAAAGGCAGTTTCTGTCTGACCTATTGTAGTGGATTGGTATTTTGAATTTATTTTGCTATTTTAAAATAATTTTCACCTCTGGCACATCTTTTTTTCCTCATATGTATGTTCTGTCAGTGTCAGAATGTGATAAATTCTGTGGTATATTTCCAAGTGGCAAAATTGCTTCTAACTTCCAACTGGACTTTTTCTGGAAAATTCACATCTTCTTTTAGCATTCTCAGTTATCATAGACTTTTAACTTAAAACTCTGACATCAAGGACTGTCTCTTACATGGGAAACTTTGTGCTCAGACTGGCAAAGCCATGGAGATTTTGTGTAGACAATTGATGTTATTTAAGAAACAAAGTTGTGGTATAGTGTGCACTTTGAGGACTATTTTTTCCTTTTGTAACCTTTCTGATGATGTTCTTCTCGTGATTAACGGTATTTCCAAAAACCAGTGTTGAAACTCTGAAAACAAAACAGCAGCATAAGTGTCTTTAGGGCAAGTAGCAAAACATTTACTCTGTATAAAAGAATACACTTGCTATTTTTAAGGAAGCACTTTCTAAGAAATTGACATGAGCAGAAAAAGTTCAGCCAAAATATCTGAGTAATTTTAAGTAAGAATTTTCTGTGCTTTTTACTGTATTCTGTGATAAACCACTTAATCTTTGCTACAGAAAGAACAAAAAGCATGCAAATGTGACATTCATGTTTGTACACAGCTCCCGAGACAACCCTGGACATACAGAGCAGCTACACATTTAATCTCAACCTAATATTAAGCTCCTCCTTTCAACACTTTCAAGAAAAAGATCATGAACAGCTCCTCCCAGGTTTTCACCATGTACGTGTTTTCTCCTCTGCCTCAGGCTGCCTCTTTTCCATCTTTTTTTAATGTGAATAGGGTGGTTTTGGGACAGCACTGACTGAGGGCAGAGGCTGAGCACCTTTCCTGCCCACATCTCCTCTTTCTGGCCTCGGTGGAAGGAAAAGCCCAGCTCTAATGCTTCCAACTTTATGTTATTTATTTTTTTAAATTTTTCTCCCAGATAATAAGATTGTCGGAAATACACTATAGCAAGTGTCAGTAATAATTCATTGGATATTTACTGTTCTTCAGTGCAGACAGAAACCATGTTTCCTGCTTCCAAGCCACATCAAATTACAAATCATGAAGCCCTTGACTGTTGCAGGGAGCAGCACGCAAGCCTTCTACAGAGCGATCACAACACGACACAGGACCATCACCCTTGAGCAGGAAACATGGCCAGGGCTGGACTATCACCTGCTGGGACAGAAGCTGTATGAAGAATATTCTGAGCACCTGAGGTGCCACAAACTGGGCACACCAACACGGCTGGCTGGCCGTGCTGGCGGAAAGGAGGACGAGGTACAAGGAGGACAAGTACAGGGAGTGAAACACGCGGCCCTCCGTCTTCTCCCCTCCTTGGCCAAGGGACAAGAAGTTGTTCTTCTGAAATATTTTGAAGAGCTGTGGGGCTAAAGGCAGACAGAGGGACACCAACCCCACAGTGCCACTGTTTTATGAGGGTGCCCTAGAAAAGCCATCGTCCCAACCCAGCACTGATGAGACCACAGGAGGCCACACAGAGCAGTACTCAAAAAACTAAAGCAGCGTCTTTATTTATACATAAAAATCAGTATAAAAAGTTTATTACATAAGAGCTGTTCTGTTTACAATATATTATATTGCTTCAAGCTGATGCAGAAACTTCATACATTATAGCTCTACTTTGTTTACAATATATTACGTCGGTTAAATGGTACCACTGCAGTTTCTTTTTAATACACAAAACTGTAAAGCCAAAAATAACACTGAACTGAGTTATTCAGTTTTTAAATTAGGCAACTTATTTATTTATCTATTTGTTTTTCTTAGGGAAAAGTCTAAATACACAATTTGTAAAAATTTGTAAAATGCACCTTTCTTTTGCCTTAGGCAAATTGCATCTGTAGTCATTGAAATAATTCAGGGTTAGCATCTACAGGATTTTCTGCTTGAATATTGTTACTTAATTTTTGGATAATATTTGCTATATAACCAAAAAAAGGAAGTTTAGCTGTAACTGGAGTGTAGTACAACACACCATTCAAAGCACTGAGAGAAGAAGCCTATATAATCATGCTACAGAAGTATTTATAAAACTTAAAAGGAATAGTAAGTGTCAGCTCAGTGGTTTATAATGAAGCTAACAAAATTCCAGCCGGTAATCTCAAATGTAACGAACAGCATTTTAACATTCAATCCAGGGGAGGTTAATGAAGGCTGTGAACTTTGTGTAACACGAACCATTTCAGATGTTGGAGCTCACCAGATATAATTGGATTCGGGTGGGACATGCTTCTCCTCGGCCCTTTTTGGCGAAGGCGTGTGCTGCCTGTGCTTGCTGCCTGCTGGCCTCAGGGCGCTCAGACCGCTGGCTCCGTACCCTGGAAAATGATCCAGTTCAAGAAAAAAGAATCCACAGAAGTGGGCTTATGATCCACAGCTAATATTTCAAGTGGAAACTGTCTTACCCATGTGAACAAAGGATTTTGCTTTGCCTTACAAAAGTGCTGATGCCTCTGTTAGCCCCCAGGATGAACGAAGTCCTGCCGGACAGAAAGCTGCTTGGCCTGGCCAGGCAGCCCAGGGAGCCCAGCACAGCCACTGAGCCTGGGGTGCACATCTGTAACCCCCACACCAGCTGGGTTACAGTCATGATGATCTGCCAGCCCTAGAGTGGGGCGTAAGCAACCCCCTGGGGAGAATCTGCACCAGCTACCTGAGCTGGGCTTTGCTTTATGGCTGAATGCAAAGAAAAAGAACACCAGTGACCATAAACACCTGGAGGGGAAAAAAAGCCATCTGAAACTGGCTTACTAGAGCTGCTTTGTTGTGGAAAATGAAAGTGAACAATAAAAGTGGAATCCAAAGTATTATGTTGTAATTCTTTATAGGTTCATTTACTCATCTTATTACTTAAAGCTAATGGAAATTACTTTGAAAAACTGAGTTCTCTGTTCAATTTTTTAACCACTTCTTTTTTAAGAAAACAGCTTTACCAAAGAGCCATTCATTTGATGGAATATGAAACAAGTCTCTCAAGTTAACTATAAAGCTCCTCTCAAGACCCAGTGATGTTTGGTTTTGGTTGAAAAGAGGGAACTGCTCTGCATGCACATTAATGGACACTTAAAATGCGGTTGAAGTTTGCCCAAATGTCCATTTCACAATTTCTTTGCTGAATACAAAGAGAGTTTTGCAGTACTAAACATAGCAGGACTGTACCCAAACTCCAAGTAATGAAGGATGCAAAACCTTGGAGTTTACAATAATGTGAGATTATTGACTTCTTATCACAAGGCAGGTGTGAACTTTGGGTTTGTTGTACAGGCAATTACTTCTTTGGTGATGGTCACCTAAAGTATGTATTTGTTTTAATTTGCTATCTGCGTTCTTTATAGGAAGAGTATGACAGGAAGAAAAAGTTCATACCAAACTTACAAACTGTAGTTTGTACTGGCTCATTTCCTTGTATCTTTTTTCTAACCATAACTTATGTTAATGGTATTTCTCCTTCAGAGAGTAGCAAGAATACTTAAACACAAATCCACTAGGTAACAGCAGAAAAGCAGACTCCCAATTTTCACAGCAAACCTAATTTTCACAGCAAAATCCATCTTAGTTGGATAATACTCAGTTTTTCTTGAAAATACTGTATCTATTCTAATACATTTTGATGTGACAAAAATCATATGCTTCAACAGGTTTTAATAAAAGTGAGCATTCAGTTGATGCTGCAATTTAAGGTTCACATTCTTTATGGCTGATTAGTTTTGTAGCTGCAAAATTTTTCAACTTTATTCTTATTGACACATAAAACATGACATGTGAATTGGTAGCCAACAGTGATATACATTAGTATCTTTTGGGAGTATATAAAGATCACATATTGAAGATCTGCTGTTACAGTATTGTTGCACATGAAACATAAAATTAAATCTGAAGTTCTTACTGGATATATCCAATTGTATTTCAAATAATTATACAGTACCATTTTAAGCCCAGTGAAATGATCAGTTGCTACAATAGATGGTAAATGGACCAAAAAGCACAACAGAAATTAATTTCAAGAACTTTAACTTTGCTTTGGGGCAATGTATTTTGTATACCATGGAACATGGGTAGGAAGAGAAGAAGAAAAATGTGAAGTTACTAAGAACAGATCTTGCATAATTCTTCAAGTTTTCTCCAAAATTTCTAAAGGACATTGTATCTTTTCTAAGTTTCAATTGGTTTTAAAATGTGTCAGAGTTTTACTTTTAAAAATACCTACCCAGCATTTCAAAGCTAGCTGATATTACTGAGGATTATTGAAAGAATTGGATCCCTTCCATGCTGTGGTTGGAAGACAAGCAAGGTCCTCCTCTGATTGATACCAGATTCTGGAATTTCTAATACAAAAATGGTCTTGTTAAAACACTTTCAAATTATTATGAAATTTTTTAAAGTAGGTAAAATTATGGAGTATTGAAAACCTTTATTTTATTGCTTGGATTAAAGATTAGAGAAAAAGGAGTGTGGTATCATTAATGATGCTGGAAAGGCTCTTGAGGCAGTCATTTCTGTATAGCACTGGGTGTGTAACACCTCAGATAAGACTCTCAGGGTTTGTTTCTCACTTACTTTTATTGCAGTGTCTCCCGTGCCAGCCTTCTTTGCACTGGCATTTGTTGGGCTCCACACAGGTGCCATACAGGCCACAGCTGGGTTCACAGACAGCTGTAAAAAAGCGAACACATACACCTGGTCTCTTGACATTTCATCCAGAGACAGTCCACATTTGCTTTCCCTGCTGTTTCACATGATGGGTTGGTCCTGGCACAGGGGTGGCTCTCAAAGTAAATCTATGCCTTTGCACTGAGTGCAGTCAGAGCCCTGAAATAATCCACACCCCTCTCTTTACCTGCAAGGTCTGGCTCAGCCCCTGGCAAGGGAATCAGGTTGTACAGCAGAGCTGAGCATCCATCAGAACCAGCCAGAGGAGAGTAGTCCCCAGCACCCCCCTCACGAAGTGTTCTCATTGTATTTTAACATGGCAAAGCATTGACATTTTATTAAGCATTTCTCTGTTACTGAAGTGCCATTGCTGAGCTGACACACTGCTGGTTTATAGAAGCTCAAGAGTACAGAAGAGACTTTGAGGACGCTTCTGTTAAAAAATGTTTCTTGTTTCGTAATTTCCTTAAGTCTGGTGTATGATGTACATCCAGAAAGTAAGATAACTTGAACTACTTTGACAACAGACAATTAGCACTGACGTTATGTAAAAAAGATACTGCACAGTGAGCTGGATGTTCCCACAAGGACTGCTGGAGCGGCTTTGGTACTCACGCTTTGAACACAGGTCTCCCTGGTAGCCTTTGGAGCACTTGCATTTATTCTTACCGGTACATCTGCCTCCATTTCGACAGGGTTGATGGCATTTACCTAGAAATTGAAAACATAGACACAATGGACTTAGCCCCCTGTGCCTACTGGAGACAAGTGTCTGACAAGCTTGCCTTGTACCTGAAAAACTCATCAGATGTTAGAGTGTGAGCTATGGATCCATCAGGAAAGACTCTGCTGCAAGTCTGTGCTTCCAACTTATAAGCATTCTTCTCCTTTGAGAATATGACAATAATTTGGCATGGCCAAAGCCTGTGTGACCTTGCAGCTTTTGCCCAGGTCTGTGCCACTCTGCCTCTGCAGAATCCCCCACATGACTGGTCAGTACTGACTCCTGGTCTCCTCACCCTTTACAGGGGGGCAGCCCTGCCCCGACCATGCAGTTCCAAAGAGCAGGATCCAAACCTGAGGGGCCCCAGCAGAAAAAAATCTAGTGACATCTGAGAGCAGTAAGACACTCAGGAAATGACAGGTATGGCTGCTACCTGCAGACAGTAAATAGATTGGCTGGGCCCTTCAGCTTGTAGCTCAGGCTGGGAGCACCGTGGTGCTGTGCATGGTGCAATGAGGGATGTTCCACATGGCAGCTCAGAAACTAAGGGCACATTACAAATACATGCCCTTCTTTCCTGTTTGCAAAGCACAGATCAACTTTGCTAACAGTAATCGGAACTGGCAGACATTTTTCCAGGCTCTTGGTCTGGAAATTACTTTCCTTCACAAACAGCCTTTGCCAAAGGCATAGGCTGGGTCAGGTGTTGTTGTTGTTGTGGGAAGTCTTGTTTGGCCCTGATCGCCTGGGACTGAGGAGGTCCCTCCTGGAGGAGAACCACACTCAGTTTCTTTCTTTCTTTCATGCTGGGCATGACACACCAGGGACCTTCCCCAAATTTAACGTCCAATGTCCCACCATCAGACTGCCTATACCTTGTTAGAATTTGTCTGCATTTCTGAACTAATTAAATCTTCACTCCTCTCTAGGAAGGGAAGCACAGTGCCCATGAGCTCAGTCACTCCTAGGTTGAGGGAGGCTTACTGTCACTTCCCTGGGCACTCTTGGACCAGCAGGAACTGCACCCTCACTTTCCTGCTACCTTGGCGCCCATATGTATCAGTGCAGCTTTTCTCATTGTGGTCCAAAACCATTTTTTACCTTTTCTAATGCCACTAGACTTCCTAGATTCTTCTGAAAAGAGAAAATAAAGGCTCCCTCCCTAGATTTAACACTAATATTTACCTGAATCTGTGAGTAAATTAAAACTGGAACCTGGGGCAGCAAACTGATTCCTTTCCTTTCTTTTTCCCTTTCCCGCTTTCCCTTTCCCTTATTTTTTTTTTAAAGAAAAGTATTAACTGAGACCTACATGTCATAATTTAAGCATCAACAGTGGCTTGCTGTGTTGAAAACCTCATTTCATGATCACAGACTGCCCTCTTGGGAGCTCAACATCACAGGCAGCACCTGCTTAGCCCTCAGACCCTGAAGACCTATGTGATACACAAGTGTATTGTCAATATAAAGGAAACACTCATTCCTATTCTACATAATTATTTTAATAACCCTGAAAGAAGCTTCATAAGCAGCTGATGGAACAAATGGTGCTAAGGAGAGTTTCTGCAAAAGCACAATTCCTCTGCAGGAACCTTTGGGCAGGGAAACATTAGGCATTCTAATTTGCAAAAATTTGCATTCCAAGTAATTAACAATTGGAAAGAACAATGCTAAAAAAATCAATGCACTTTCCTAGTTCTTTAAGTAAATCTGGAGGATATGAGTCAAGAGACGTGACACCAACTTCCACCAAGTTGCAACAGGCAAGCATTTGGCTCAGCACAGCTCAATTAACTTTGGAATAAGATATTGTCACAGAATGAAGGAAAGAGTAATAACTCTCTCTGTTACTGACTAAGAAATGGAAAAAGCAACAAAACAGCTGGTGACAAGTAAGGGAGGAATCCAAAGCAAAATAAAACTCTCTGGATTCAAAGTGAAACACTAATTAGAAAAAAACCTGGAAGACTGTGAATGCCTGCTGGTCTTGTGGACTGGGTTCAGTATACTTCGCAGGAGTCTTACAGAGGGATTAAATTATTACACAAGCACTGAAAGCCTATACCCAATGCTAAAAAAAACCAAACAAGAAAACCTTGCAATTTTCAGAAGATGGCTTTCTGCCTGTTGAAAGGTTTTTCCCACTCATTATTTTAAGAATCCCATGACTGAATGTAGCTGGCCGTGGATCTAAGAAAATGGACTGAGTTGTGTTTCTGCTCTGGTGTTTCTAAGCCTTGTCTAGATTTCTTGCAGTCTTCCACTGCTGTGCTGGTGCAGTGCCCAGGGATGATGACAGCTGTCAATCACAGCCTAACAATTGCAGTCCTGGCTTTACAAGAGCCAGAGTAAGTGCTTTCCTTGCTCTCATTGACACTGTCCCAGTTCAGGTCTCAGCATACCGTGATCTGAATTTGCTCTTTTATCTTTTGTACAGAAGCTAGTTTACTGCCTGCATTTTAATTAACTTAATTTGAGTTTCACAGGTAAGCCTTTCCAGGAAGTCAAAACAGTTGCACTTATCCCAAGCAGCAGTCAACAAATACGAGCTTCAGGTCCTCAGACAGACCAATTAAATGGACTGCCCTTAATGATACATGCTGCAATAACAGTTCTAAGAATTCTTCTCAAAAAAAACCACTACAATACACGCTTCTCTCTGAATTAAAATTTAATCTTCATCTGAAAAATGTCAATAATGTTGACTTTTTAGGGACTGAAGAAAGAAATAGGGTTATGCCAAATAGTCAAATTTGAGCTTGATGTAAGCAAAGGTAAATCCAGTGAAAACGCACACTGTTGTTCTTGTGGTATATGGTCTGAATTTATATCAATAGGCAATCTTTATTTATTCAATAACAATAAAGCTTTGCTGCTTCTTTTTCCCTGAATTTTTGATGCTGTAAAAAGGAGTTGCAAAATGCCTTGTTATGCATAGAGACATGGTGAAACATTTACATACACCTATTGTTAATCTACACATAAATGTGGGTCTTACTGTATCTGTGTACTTTCTTTGCATAGTAATTCACTTCTTGTGTATTGGCTGATAGCAAGTTAAGAGTTTATTTCCATGTGTTTCCCAAGTGATAAAAAAGCCCTAATTGTGAGGAGGACTTGTTTCTACTGACATATATTAAAAAAACAGCATTTACATATCCTAGGTCAAATACTGTTCTCCATGCTCCTGTGAAGGGGCTGGGGAATATTGGTGGGATATTTACAACAGGGAAAGCTTTCCTGCACAGTGTCCTGTTAGAAGTTCGAAGTCCAGGAAGAATGAGGTCTGGTTGTACATCCTCAAGTTACCTTGTGAATGTAATTTTACATGCTACATGAAAGCCTTCAGCTCTTACAGTTCAGTTCTCCTTTTGCCCCAAATATTTTCATCCCCAAATTATAGTAGCCCTTTCAGAGGTGACAGCTTAAACTTAATCTGCTGTGCCCAGGTGTGATTTGCCATAATGTTTGAAAATAGATGCACCCCACAGGCTTGGCACGGCAGCACATCTGTCTGCCACAGGGCACTGCTTGCGTACTCATGGCTTGAGGATTGCTACCAAGCCTGGTTACTAGTGAAAACAGAACAGGGCAGGGGGTGAGATGGTCCAGCAATGAATCAAACTTCTGAGTAGGAGACTCGTTTGGAGGCATGTGGCATCTGATTCTGAGGGTCCCAAACTGCTGTGTGCTCTGTGCCCAGCAGAGGCAGCTCACATGGTATCACTCAGGCATTGACACTAGAAGAAGTTGACATAAATGAAAGCAAGCACACAAAGATGCTACTCACTAATTTCACATTGGTCTCCCTCATAGCCTGAAGGACAAATGCATTTTCCCAGATAGAAACACGTCCCTCCATTGAAACAGGTTGTTGTACAGTTTGCTGAAACAAATAAAAGGAATGAACTAGGTCATTAATATGAACTAGGACTAACTTGGACTTAATGTTCTCTGCTGTTCATCATAAGCAGACATTGAGTAGGTTGTAAAAGCAGGATTAACCTCTTTTCATCTGGTTTACAAGTAAGACTGAAATGCAGTTATTCCTACATAATGCTTTACATGGGCACACACACAAGGCAATATAGAAGGAGACAAGTGAACAATACTGCAGTGAGCTCTCTGAGGACAGACTGTGCTACATCTTTATCAACCCCCACACATAAAGCTCATTGAGGGATTAAGGCACTATTGCTATTGAAACTGCCGGTGTCTGATAAAAGGAGCACAGCCTAGCACTGGAAGCTACTTCTACAAGAGGAGTAGAAGTTCACCACAGTACTTCACCACAGTTCTTGAGTACTCCTTTGACCGAAAAGAAACCTCTGTGAGTTTTTCTATGTGGTGACATAGATGCAAATGCTCTGACTTTCAGCTGCCAAATAACTTACATTGCGTTAGATGTGACTTTTCACCAAACAGCTGGGATTCACATTAATCCTTCAAGACATCAGGAGCATTTAATTAAAGTGCACATTTGAAGTATTTTCTAAAAGTGGTGAAAGTCTATTCAAAGACTAGATAGAAGACGTGAGGGCATTGACGCCAACAGTTTGTGTAAAGTAATAGGAATGTTCCCGCTATTTTGCTGAAAAGGCCTCTAGGACCTTTTGCATTCAGTATTTACTTCACATAGACCTGCAATGACAAATGGAGCATGACACTCTGCCATGAGCAGGTCAGTTACATTTCTGCAGGAAAGTACTTGGTTCTTTCTACATGGTAGCCTAGACTGTTCCCAATTACTGTTCTGAACAACTGATTGTTGGTTTTTACGCTTCATGAGTCCCAATGCAGCAACAAAAAATTAATAGCCTGCATATTTTTTCATGTGTCCAGATGCAGCACATTAATGTACTAAATAATTAGTAAAATTAATTTTACTGCAGAAAACTAAAGATCAAATAGAGGGGTTTTATTTTTGCCTTTTTTTTTTTTTTCTCGTCCCAGAAATAGAAGTGATTTTTGTGGTAAGATCCACAGTATTCAGTGGATCAGCTGAAGTGATTATCCAAACAACCCTTCACAGAGCTGGGGTGCATGGATACCTGCAAATTCCTATTCTTCCAGCAGCTGCTGGGCTGTGCTACAGCATCTATTTTAAGAATCACAATATTTCTAAAACATTTACTTATTGCTTGCCTGACTTTCCAAAATGCACTCCTAGAGGGAAAGTGCCAGAGGTGAGTGAAGAGCGGCTGCTGCGTGCAGAGCCTGGGCTCGGGCTGGCGTTTACCTTTGTCGCAGTTGATGCCGTAGAAGCCCGGGGGGCAGATGCAGAGGCCGGGTGTGATGCAGAGCCCGCCGTTCATGCAGCGAGGAACACACAGTGCTGAGGGGTGGAAGAGCAGAAAAAGCATGGCTGGTGGCAATGTCCAAATGTCAATATTTCCTGGTATTTAAATACATGCACATTGACCCCTTAAGCTATTTTTCCTTCTGCTTATTGTTCTAAGTCACCTTTGCAAGGGGCCTCTCTTAGGGGGTTAATTCTGTTACATCTTTGGTTTGTATATGGCAATTTCTATATAGTGCTACTAAAAACTGTAGGCTAATTCGAGTTCAGATCTGATTCCATATGTAAACAGAAATTGCCTCTTGTACAGGGGAGAGCAAAGTACCAACATACACCTACACACTCTGGATACTTAAAATCCCCCCAGTCCTCTCTACAACTGTAGTCTGGCTCCTCAGCTGTGCAGGCAGGACTATCTCACAGGGGTCAGTAACTCAATGGGGTTCCCAGGCAGGCTTTACAATAAACCTTCCTTACTCCTGCATACCTGAGCATAAGCATGGCTATCTAATTTTGGCTAGGAAAGCCTGCTGCACAGCCAAACTGTCCTGCATGCTCCCAGTGAATCTTCTCGGGAGCCCCTGTGCTCTTCCAAGACATCTCTGCCTTGTGGCCACCCCAAAAAGCCCTTCAGGGAGGCATGTTAGGGGGCAATGCTTCACTTTGTGGTTGCCCACAATTGGTACATGCAGTGAGGTCGGGTCCATGCTGCTGAGTTAAACAGCACCCAGGCACAGGGCCAAATGGGCTTGTGAAATCATCTTGTGAAACTGTTGGTGGCTCGGCTTTGTCCCGGCTGACCAGCAAATCCTCCTGGCCATGCTTCTGGGATGAGTAGTGACCACGGGCTCCTCCCAGGAGTGAGTTTGTAATGGGTTTGCTGGAAGGTAAGAGTTTATTAAACATATTAATGTAAGCTGTGCCAGTCACTCTCCAGGCCAGAGAACAGTCCTTGATCCTTTGTATCTAATATTTTTGCTGTAGCCAGCGTATCTGGGAGTGAATGATTGTATTGGAGTAGGATGCCCGTGGGGATGGGTGTCTCCCGTCGCCCTGGGGAGGGACTGCCACTGGGAAAAGGAAGGGAGGGATAGGAAGAAGATCTAGTTTCCTTGCCAAGTCACACCAATTTCCTGGTTCTTCACTTCTGGAAATGTTGGTTTGGGCTATTATCCACTCATGGAAGAGAAAGAGAATCTTCCCTTCATCTTCCCATTTTTGTTTTCAGCCTGCTTACATATCTGATCTTATCTGCAAATAAACAAATGCAGAGCAACAAAAGCACTGTGCTTTGTTTCACAGCTAGTCCTCATTAGCAGAAGAGTTTTATTTAATCTTCTTGCCAGATGGATTCCCTGTGATTAAGGATCACTTTACTATTGCATCAGTTTTTGTTAAAAGTAATTTGTGAAAGAGAAAATATTTCTTATGTAAGCAATTCATATTTCCACTAGACCATGGATGACAATAACAATTCTCTTACATGTATGAACTCAAAATATATGAAATCTTCAGAACAGGCCATTCTTAATTTTTGGAGAGCCTACAGTGCAGGAGATACGGTTTTCTTGAGATTGTGGTAAAGAAGACAGTTGAGATTTTCTATTAAATTACCTTTCTCACAATGAGGCCCGTAAAATCCATCAGGACATTCACAGACATGTCTTTCGTTGCAAACCCCTCCATTTCTGCATCCTCCTGGACATTCCGCTTCAGAAAATATAACAACAATCATAATTAAAATGTTATATACTTCAGCTGCCAGCCAGATCTCAGTAGCATTAATATATTTCTTTGACACAAGAGTTAAAATATTTGCTGGCAGACAAACACTGAAGAAATGGAAATTCAGCTAAGATTTCTTCAAGATAAATTGGTTTCTCTTTTAGTAGTCTACAGATAGATGTTCCATCACATGTTCACATGGGTGATAAACTTGTTGGTGGACTCTGCACTTTCACATCTCTATGTGGATGCTCTGCTCTGCTCAATCCAGTACTTTATTTTCTGTGTGGAAATGAGCAGGCAACTTAGTGCAGAACTTGCATGGCTGGTTAGACCTACCCTTAGTGTGCAGGACCAGTTTCGATTTCTGCAGCCTGAAGCAGACATCACTGCAACTTGCATTGCATTAATTACCACATCTGCTACTGCTGAGGTGACAATGATGAAATCTGTGTTCACATGAAAGAGTGAGTATCAAGGCTAAATGGAAGAAGGCCAGAAAGGAAGATGAAAGCCCTCCTGCACAACAGTTCTGCATCATCATCAGCTCTCATTCATATCTTGGTTATCGATCAAATATGTAAAAGCATTTAGCAACACTGGCAGGATTATACAAGGATGAAAGATACTTCTGGGTGCCACCACTATCCTCAAAACACCAGAGCCCATCAAACAAGAGGGCAAACTAAATCAAGCCCTTTGGAACACCATAAAAAAGGGCTGCTGGGTATAAAAACAATTACTCAAAAATGCCTTCCCAGATCCCTCACGGAGAATAAGGCAGGCAGGAGAGACTGCCTATTCCCATTAATAAAACTCAGCATCAGTAGGGATCAGTGGTAGGCACCACCTCCTCATCTTGATGCTCTGTTGTGTGACATCCCAAGTGAGAAGGTTCAAAACCTCTGAGGTAAAATGATATTCCTTAAAAGTAAAGCTGTTTGCAGCCGTAGTAATTGTAGTAAAGGATTTTTGGTCCTACTGTGTTCTAACACTGTATTCTAGGGTTTTTTCTGGAAATACTTCTCTCTTTGTACTCAAATGCAGAGCTGCTATTCATTACCAAAAAAATGCATGCTTAAATACATACCATTTCAAGCAGAAAAATAGGAAAACATATTTTTTCTTTGTGACCACCTCTTAGACACAACAAATCCTCTCTTATCCACAAAATTGCTCCCTTGCTCCCCTCACTTCCTCTGCTGAGGCCTTTCTGCATGGCCAAGAACAACTGCAAACAGTGACTAGGGCCCTGACAGGAGCTCTTCAACATGTATGATATGTTTCAGAGGAAGGAAACTACCACCTGCTCTAACACCAACCACTAAAGACATTCTTATGCATCTCAGCCTCTATCCTAAAACACTGCTGTTTTCACCTTACTGGACACAGGGCAGGAATGGGAGTTATTCCAGTATGGGCTGGAATAACTCCCATTCCTGCCCTGTGTCCAGTAAGCAAAAGATGCGTGACAAAGCTCCTCCTCTGCGTGTCTCTAAAGTTTGGGAAATCTTCCCTGTGTCTCTCAGCTGGCTCCATGAACAAAGGACTGGGACAATAATCAACCCCAGGTTTCTTCAGAGGTCATATGATGCAATACTGCTAAATTGTTAGATATTACAGCTCGTATTAAAATGGTAACAACAAATAATAACACAGAAATGATAACCTGGATGACTGCTACGACTAAACTGAGTCTGGAGCCCTTCCTCTTTAAGCCATTATTTTCCAAAATACAGACCTGTAACTCTGCTCTCCCTATTAGAATACCCCAATGCTATTTTCAAAGTTTACTAAGTTCACTATCTTTGATCTGAACTGAAAATAAAAAGATACGAAAAGTTTTATGTTGTATTTACACCAGACACACAACTTCATACATGAGATCTGATTGTTTTTGTGTACTTAAATCTTCCATTTTTCTTCCTGTTTCTCTGTCCACTTCTTCTCCCCCTCCTCCACTTTCCCTGGGCTAATTGGCAGCAGCAAGGCTTCAAAGGGAACAAGCAGCTTTGCTATTTGGGCATAGTGAGGTTTCAAAGAACAAACAGCTTTTGCTCCCACTACTCTCTCTTTGAAGCCACACTACAGCCAATTATCTCAGAGAAAATAGTGCAGTGAAGAAAATGTGGGACTGTGAACGAAGATGTAATAGGGGAAGAAAAAAATCTTGTTCTTTGTACATCAGCCCTGTCATGGGTTAATTTGATACAATTGCACATGATATGGGATAATTATCCTATCTTGGACACTGATTTTTCAATTTCCATAGCCTCAGCTTAAAGTGATAATTATAGTTTGTGGTGTATTGAATTAATTCAGAAAGTCTTGTTACACAGTGCTTATGGTTCATAGATCAGTTGACTAAACAAGTGCTCTCCTTTCCAAGCAAACACTGCAAAAACTTCATGGCTCTCCTGCCAGCGTGCCCTCTGATAACTGGAAGTACTGAACACCAACTTCCACCATTTTACCTGTATCAAAAGCCAAGAGGCTGCACCTGAGCTACAGAGAAGGTAAAGCCAAGTTTTGCAGAAATGTTCTGAATTAAGATTTTTGTATTCAGTTTGGATGTGCAAGTTTGAGATTTAGGGAACTAAGGACACTAAGCTGGAACCGAGGCACTGACAGCATTAATTGATACCAGTGTCCCCACTATAGCTCCCAGCAGGTCAGTTCCCCAGATGATGTGCCATCTCTGGAATGTGCTGTCACAGAACTAGCTCTCCTCCAAGCACCTTGAATTGTTTGCCAACAGGGGCTTTTCATATGATACATCTCTATCAATGCTCTTAATGTGATGAGCAGTGAACGGGAGGAGGGAGAAATGTCTCCAACTCATTCTGCTAAGGGAGTTCTGTAAGAAAAGGCTCAGTAAACACATAGTAAATGATCAGCAAATGCACACAGAGCCAGAAAGCCTGGAATTCACCATGATTGCTACATATTGTGTGACTGCTTTACTTCCATCCTCTCGAGCTCTTATCCTAAATGAAATATAAGACAGTTAGGTGACCTGGTCTAACAGCATTCCAGCATGTTTTCTTCAGTGTTACCTTGTTGACAGGTTTTAAAGAAGATGGCGTTCTGAGGGGTCTGGAGGATAATATTGCCTTCTGAATTCATTATGATCACGTTCACTTCAAATGCAGCAACCCCATCTTGTTTTCCAAGGCAAGGAAATCCAACCTGAACAACTAAAAGGATAATAATACCAATAACACTTACATTTACATGCACATATATACATACATACAAAAGCATACATTGCAATACTAAAAAAATAAAATTATAGACGTATCTAAGCTTTGGAAGAATGCTATTGACGAAACAATGTAACACAGATCCCTTTATTCACAGGTGGCTCTAGGGTTAGAAGTAAAGCAGGACAGGAGAAGAGCTTGTGCTCATTTGCTGAAATAACCCCAAGAGTCTATAGTGCAGACAGTGATCTTAACACAGCCATACTTTTCTTGGAGATGAGGAAATTACTCATGTGGAGGTACCTAAGGATATATCAAAACAAGCTGGAAGCCTACTTTTGATTTTCTGAGTTGAACTTCTCACTTCTGAGTCTAAATTTTCTGGGCTGTCCTATGACTTCTGTAAAAACATATATTTAGGGAAAATGTTACTTTATGTAAGTTTTTCTAGTTTGGATATTGCAATTATTACCTAATAAGATACTGATCTAATGAAAACTTACTCCATAAAGTGCTGACAAATGATACACTTGATAAGTATGATCATGGGTGCAGTTTGTAAAAAGAAGACACAGACACCTCATTCTGACAGAACTAATTAAGCGTAGTGACATTTGGACACTGCTTTTCCAGGAAAAGTGTTCAAACACTTTTGAAATACAAAGAGTTTAAGCAACTAATTAAGGCCAGTAAATCTGGAGTATTTTAATGATGAAGTAAGACCAATACCTCAGAACTGTGGAATTCTCTGTTGTAATTGTCACAAGTGATCTTAAATAATCTTCAGATGCAATGATTTTATCTCTTTTCTTCAAAATTGGCTCTTCTTAGCTGCTTGATAAGTCAAATCCAACTAATAGAAATTGTTTATTCCCTTCTTCTGAAGCTGGTCTATGATTTCCTAATAAAATACAGAGCTAAAAGCCCTACATTTGGGTTGTTTTAGATTGCTGGTTATAAAAATTTTGCAAGCCATAATTTGGCCATTTTTGTTATTTGGTGCCTTGGTAAAATACGGAATAATTTATTGCTAAAACAAATTCTACCTCTGGTAAGTCCTACAAACAGAAAGGTGCCTTGCAGTTCTCATTCTAAAGCAATTACAATCGTCAAAGGGCTTTTGCACCAACCTTTGCAAAGAACAAAACCATGTAACCAGGTGGCAAGAAGGAAACACAATTGATAATTTTAAAAATACATTTTAAATGCTGTAAACTTTTTAAACTCCAGTAACCTCCTTATAGCATAAGTGCAGGAAATCAGAGCTTGGATTAGGATGTGTTTTAGTTGAACAAATTGCAATGGGGAGGAAGGTGTGGCAGACTGTTAATGACAGCACTATAGCTGCATCTAGATTTCATTGAATTGGTAGCAACCCCTGAACTCCCCTGACATCTGGCTGTGGTTTAAACGCCTAGGGAAAAACCCAGCAATGCATCCCTAGAGTCCAAGGCCACAGATCATAAACCTTTTATTCCAGCACTGCCCACTCTGGAATTTTTGGACTTCTCATGTGTCTGCACAGCTAGGCACACAGCTATGCAGTAAAGGACCCTCCTGTGAGCAAAAACCACCTGGATCCTGGCTGAACTCTGTGGTGGTTCAGAGTTGAAATAAAGCCCCTAAGCTCTTCCTGAATCTTTGCATTTTTATGCCTGTTTGAATAATGCTAAGCACCCACCAACAGCACCACAGTCAAACCAAAGCACAGAGAGAAGTCCCTTGCAGCAAAAAAACCAGCCATGAGCTCCCATGGCCCATCACAGTGTTGACCAGGACCACAGTAGGGCAAACCTCAGCTCTGGTCCCTGCTTCCCTAATTCAGGATGCACTCTACATTTGTCCATCACTGGCTAAAAACAAGGAGAGGAAATCACAGATATGGACCTCTTTCTGTTAACCATCCTCCCACCAGGCCAGACAACAGCCCCCCCTGCACATATGTATTTCTGTATCCTCTGGAGCACTTGTATCCAGGGCTGCAGAGCATATGGTTCTAACAGGAACAAGGAAAGTTTAACAAATTTGAAAAGTAACCTAAGGAAACCTAGTGACTTAAACCTAATTTAATTTTAGGCAGTAATTAGAATGCTCTGCTAGGATGCAGAGGATGCAGGTTTAATACTTTTTGTCTGGGAGGTCATGCCTTTTCCCTCTGCTTAGGAAACTGAGGTTCTCTAAATTGTCTTCAGTAGAAGCAGGCTGAGAGTAACTCCTGGATGCCTGCAAACTCTTCAAGTTTGCAAGCAATTGCCTGACCCACTAAGAAAATATGCCAAGGCCAACAACAAAAACCACCTTTGGTCTCTTGTGGGACTGCTTAAGGGACATCTCTGAATGACCAATCTCAACAGAAGCAGGCATGAAAGGTCTGGCAAGGAGTGGGAGCCCATACACAGTCCTGCAGCCCACTGTCACTCTCTACCAGCACGGCACACAGAGCAGAGATGGTGTTGCACTGAGAGAAGACACTGATTTCTGCTTCTGAGCTTGGAGAGATTTCAGCACCTTTGGATGCTCAGCACCTATATTTTAATGTCTCAGCACCAGCAGTGGGCAGGGAGAGAAGGTCTCCTGAGCCTGGCTGCTGGGCTGTGGGGGCTGCATGAGACGCACGAAGCAGCGCTGTGCCAGCAGCCTGGTGACACCAGCCTGCACCAGCACTGCACTGCCTGGGTCACACAGGGACACAGGGGCCACCTCGGGCCACTTAGGGGGCCAGCCCTATCTCAGTCACAGGCCACTGCATTGCTTCTGGGCACAGACCTGTAGCTGTGCTTACCTCTCTGAGTGTGGTGTTCAAGATGTTAATCACTGCCACAAAAATGACTCACTTTGTTTTGAACTTGCTAACCTCAGATTGAACCACTGGACTTTCATAGGCTTTTCCCTGCAGCCAGAAATGAGCAGCCAGCTGTTTCTCACTGGGCAGGTATCCACACTCCTCCCAAATATCTTCTTTTGCACAAGCTGAGCAGTCTTAGCTCTTTAAGTTCTCATTGAAAAGCATCTCCAGCCTTCTTAACTTCTTACCTTGTGTTTAGGTGTAACAATATCCATGTTGTGAGCACTGAATCAGCTACCAATTCTGGGACTTGGCAATGGGCTTTCAAATAAGTCTAAGGAACCTAGGTGATTTAAATCTCGCTTAAATCCAAGGAGAATTTGGTACCTCATCTCAGGATATACCGAATTAGAGAAAGCTAAGAGAAGGACAAGGCTGCATCCAATGAGAAGCAATTGAGTAGGCTGTGACTCTTCAAAGTCTGGCAAAGAGAAAAAAAATCAGGGGATACATAATAGATGTGCACAAAATGATGGATAAGATGATCAGTGTAGATTGACTACTGTCTCTACCAGTGCAAGGACCAGTGCCCATCAGATGAAGCTGTTGCAGCCAGACTCGAAACAACAGGAGGAGGATCTTCATGCAATGGATGGCAGTGAACTCCTTGCCAAGGTGATTGGAGATAACAGAAGATGATAGGGACTCAAGGACAGCCTAGAGAAGTACTAGAAAGAGAGACCTATAACCCATGTGGGGCTTATGAAGTAGACAAATCACTTAAGACACAGGAAATCCTCCAAGCTGAAGGCAGTAAAAGCTGAGAGGGTAAACAGAAGTGTCACATGTGCTTGTCCTCCTTTTGCTCTTCCACAGGTCTTCTTATGGCCACCATTGGCCATAAGGCACAGAATAGAGGGGCCCTACAGCACTAAAACCATTCATATGCCTTGTTTGGACACTGAATGGAGAGACCAATCATTCAAGCTGAATTCCAGGTGTCATGGCAAAAAGCTGTATTGAAATGTTACTTCAGTGGCAATCTACTGCAAACTGAAAATGGAGTATATTATACACCAACTTTCAGAATTTATCCACTGAAAAAGAGAGAAGGAATAAAAACTCATCAGATATGAAAACTTGTATATCAGTGCTTCATTTGCAGTCCAATCCTCCTGTTTTGTTACCCATTTCTTTCCCACATTTATCCTACAGGTTGGTTAAGGTAATTTAGGAAACAATGATCACTGAGACACTGCTGTCATCAAGATACACATTTCTGCCTTCCTAACAGAGGCTACCATGTATGAACCGTGAAACAGATCACATAAACTGTTATTCATCCACTTCAGAGCTAACTGGATTCAATACTCTTTCATGGAAAGCTTTTTTACTCAAATCAGCTCACTACACACCATGGTATTTCTGGAGCATTTGCATTGGCTTGGGCTCAGCCTCTGCTGTGGAGCTGTAAATTCCAGTGAAGGATTAAGAATGCACAACTAAGGGATAAATGATAAATGATCATATCCTAAACTAGAACTTGTGTCCTTGACCTGAATGCCTGATGACCCCAAATGAAAGCAGAACCACCACAAACTGCAGCTTCTGAGAAACAGAACAATTTGATAACTTTTCTGATTGTGATCAAAGAATTTGTTTTCCAAAAGTTGTACAACTTAAGTAATAGCATTCGTGAATTTTATGCAACAATTTTGCACAAGCTTCTGCTGATTTATTCACACGTAAAAGCTTCATGTGTCTTGACTCAGACAAAATATGCTGCTGTACTTAGGCGAGGCAATTACAAACTGTTTGGTGCCAAGCACTGTGGCAAGTATTGCTTTAGGCAATAAACTTCAGAACTACAATTCATAATGAAACATTTAGACTTTACTGGCCATAGAACATATTTTACAGAAACAAAATTTATGATAACAACAGTACAAACCTGATGCTTTATGAGGAACTGTTCCAAGCAGGGGGATATTTATAGTTGGATCAGCCATTATGCCTTTATCCAAAGAGTGCAAAGACAGGAATTCATAGTAGTACTCAGCCTATGACAAAATAAATGAAAAATGAAAAAATAAAAATTTATTTTAATTGTATTCACAGAAGCAAACTATTGAGCACATAAACTATAGCAGACCTACTACACTTTTCATGATGACACTCGCTGGATTAATTTCAATAATTTCCCTGAGTACTTCTTCATCTAAACATAATTTTCAGATAATTTCCTCTTATTTCACAGATTGCGAGTGACCATACACAGTAATCAGCATGCAGCATATCAGCAAGGAAAATGGCATGCATATAGTGGAGAAATGTTATACAGAGAAGATGTGTTTTACGACCCACACCATTCATCTGGCAGACAACAGAAATATCTGAACACTAAGCTCATTCTTAAAGCTGGTTTTTGAGCAGAATCCTCCTGGATTGACTGTGAGCCTGGATGACCTGCCTGTACCATGAGTGCACGTACAAGTGTGGCATGAGATTATCCAGGCTTGCTCTTGGTTGATCTGCACAGCGCATTGCCTTGGGCAAACAGTGCCAGGCAGTGAGCAGCCATGCTGCTGGGGCACCACAACAGGACACGTATCTTTTTACAGCTCTGACACTGCCTTGTTCAACCCCACTCCATTACGTTGTTCCAAGGGTGGAGCTGAGAGCTCTCCTACCAAGCTGGCTTCATGTCACTCATTAACTGCAACATCAATGACCTGTTTGGAGGAGCCCTAGAAAGTTTCGGCATGACTTAAAAACTACTTTCCATGACCTTAATCCTACCTCAGATAAGCACCTGCACTGTGGCACAGATTGCAGTCTCTGGTACTTTTGTCCTCAGGAGCCTGGCCTCTCTGTTGGGTCATCTGCTCAAGAGTTCTTCACATTTGATGCAAAGTGCCATGATGTGTCTGCGGTGTGGCAGTACACACCACATACACCTGAGATGCATGCACCTTCGCCCGTCACTAGAGGCTTCCACTACAGTCAGTAGCACAACTGCTGGGGTGCAGAGCAAGTGGAAATGAAACTTTTATGTTAAATTGTGGCATCTCATTTACCATGAAGCATACAAGGTATTACAAGTAATTCCATCTGCTGGTCTCAGGTAAGTCCTTGAGACCATAGCATGGGCACTGGCAAAAATGTGTTTCCATCTGCTCACTGATGGTAGACTGTACTGTTCTGTCTACCTTTTAGATAAAACAGTGCAGCAAGGAGAGATTAAAGCCAAAATTTGGGCTGATAAATGATAGCTAGTTTATGTCTATAAGATGTCTGTCCATGTCCTTAGCTAGAACAAGGTCCTTTTTCTCCTGTAATATCCTGTTTCCCTAGTACAAGAAGGACCGACGACACCAGAAAAGTACTCATGATCTGGGTAGAACGGTTGTTATGAAATTCCTAATCAGCCCTGGCAGCACATCCACTTGCTCTGTAGGGACAGTAAGGAGACCCCATATCAGAGAGGAGATGGCATGAGGGGCTATACTCTACATGGACAATCTTCAGAGGGTGCTGTGTAGGCATAGAGAGCTCAGAGGAGGACTTGCAAAACAATAGGGCAGGAAACAATGAAAGGTTTTAAGCAGGGGTTAAACACATGGAGTAAATGTGTGAGGGAGACAGGACATGGAGAGAAACAGTAAAACCAGAGATGAAAAATGAAGTCTGGGGTAGTGTTCAAAATGCTGCTTTTAATTAAAGACATTTTTTTTTTTTCCAATACAATATACCATGCCAAAATATGAAAAAAAGCCATAAAGTCAGACTGTGAACATTTTTGTTTTCAAATAAAACTTTGGTTCAGAAAAATAATTATATGTCTCCACACATCTATAGAATAGTGTAGTGAGTGAGTCAAGGCTCCACTGTCTGTTTCTCATTGGTTAGCTTTGATGTTTGGTCGTATCTAAACCAGGTCATAATGAGTTATGACCTGGGATATTAAAACATTATGTTCTTATTATTCTAGTAAACAAAAACTGGTAACTAGTCCAAATAGCTCCACTCCCGTATTTCCATTCCAGACACACTGTGGTAGAAGGTCAGCTTGTAAGCCAGATTCCCAATTTGTAGGAAAAGGACTGGAATCTCATTTTCTAGGGCAAATTTTCTAGTGCCTAAGGACAAAGCCAAAAAGAAAGTTCCCCATGGAAAAAGGGACCCATTGCTGCATGAGCCACAATAGTCACTGCTGCTGAAGGAAGTAATTCCTCTAACCAGGGCAGAGGCGTAGCAGTGGTTAGTGCCTGAGGCAGGAGTATGTTCTGATGGCACGTTCAAAAGATGGGAAGAGACATTGCACAAGCAACAGGAGGCTCAGAAGAAAAGCCACACATCGCACTGTGGAGAGATAACTGCTCTCACCATTTCTCTGCAAAAGTTTGTACATCTGCTGAGTTGACAGGAACTGAACTTCTTGAAGTGATAGTATCTAAGAGCTGAAACACCTCAGGTAGATCCAGCTAGCATAACTTCAAAGTCATGTGCTGCAGAGTATGTTGGCAAATCATACTGGACTGAGCTGGTTAAATTTTGACATAGAAGTTATATACAAAAATCCCAGTCTACAGAGGCTGCACAGTGAAGCAGAGTAGTTTCACTCCTCAAATCTGTGAATCTAAAACATGATTTGACTGCCTTAAATCCTACCTATTTGGAGGAAATCTGTCTTGACACTAACCCTACATCGAGTCTCCAATGTTGTCCTGCTGTAATTGGAGTTGATTGCCAACTCCAACTGCCAATTAACTTGCATTAATCATCATGACTGAAAAGCAAACAACATGCTCTCAGCAAATATTTACCATGCTCAAATCTACCATGAAATTTAGTGATGATGCTTTATTGAAGATATAAGTTTGTGCAATTAAAATATTGTCTAGTGACTACTGTAATTTATGCTGTAAGTGGTCATTGTGAGCAACCTGGTAGTGACAACAAAATTTGCTTGGATATTGTTGACAGTAAAGGGAACAAATCCATAATCTGTAATTCCGTTTTCCATTATAAAGGCACTCTCATGGTTTTTTGTGGGGCTTTTTGGGGTTTTTTTTTGAAGCTGGCCTACGAACTCTCTGGTACGTGAAGATCTAAACTTGGTAGTGAAGCTAAACCTTATAAACAGTGTTGTCAAAGGTGGTAAAGAAAATGGGGTTTGCATTAAATTGCTGATCACTGAGTACAGCACAAAGTTGCACACTTTGCAAGGACAAAGGATTTTGGCTTGACTTCAGGAAGCACCCGAGGAGAAGTATGCTTTACTTCTGTGGAAAATCTTTGTTTGGGATCCTCAGAAACTGAGGCAAGGACCCCTGCAGACCTTGTGTGAACAGTCTGGGGAGCTGGTGCTTTCAGGCAGCAGGTAGCCCCAAGCAGCTGCCCTTTAACAGTTCCCCATGTGGGTAGAGCAGAGAGAGGAAATTTCACTTTAGGCAAATAATTCCTTGGTTGGGATTAACTTTTATGGACTTTGAATGGCTGTTTTCTATAAATCAGAGGAATTTAAAAGGTTATAAAAATAATGAAGCCCTCTAACAAGTATTGTAGAAAACATCTGTCGGCAGTTTGGTTTTAAATGATATACAGTTAAAATTCCTACAGGTCTCCTTTCCTTGGTTCAAGATCTACTGCATTGAAGTTCTCTGACCATTCAGATGCCATGTTGTTCCTGCCTGTTTTTCCTTTTGTGTTTTATCAAAGAATTCACAATAATATGCTTTATGTTTTCTTCATTTTACATGATAGACACAGAACTGTAGTACTTAAAGCAAAGCAGAGCAGCTTGAACTGTTGTATCTTATGGTTCAATAACCTAATGAAATCTGCACCCTTTCTAATTAAGAAGCAAATGTATGTTAGCTTTGAAAGTAGATGTAAGAAATTAACTATATTTTCTTCTCATTATTTTAAAGAGATCAGTGCTGAATGTTCTGTTATCAATTAAATGACAAATATATCTTAATGCCAATTTTCTATATTTAAAGGAAGAAACACATCAAAGAAGTTCCTTTTTATCCCAGATCCACGAATATTTCTGGCTATGCACACACTGGAAGATTCTACACTGCATTATCCATAGCAGATGCTCACAGCTGCATATGCCATAAATAAAGTCACGAAGTGAGACAATGTATGTGTTTGTTAGGTGTTTACAGCATGGACCATTGCTTCTCCAAGATATTAACTGCATTAGGTCAGAGAAGTTGGTCTGTGTTCCAGGATGAAGCATGAAGCAAAGTGAGATGAAGTCCAGCAAAGATTATCTGTACCTTGCATACCAGGCTATCGAGGGAGTCTGGCCAGAGCAGGAATATGTACATACATGTGAGCATTTTGTTACTGCACTGCAGTCTAGACACTGCTGTAATGAACAACATGATGGAGCTTCCTTAGACAAGCAGATAACAAAGTGTCTGCCTACAGACTGCCCATTTTTGTGCCCTAGCACGTGGGCAGAACCCATGAATTGGTCCTGTCACAGAGCGGGTAAATCAATTTTTACACTCAGTGTAACACTCAGAAACTTGCTGTCAGCCTCAAGAGGTAGACCTAAAATGAGAGGCATGCTCCCATACTACCTCTTCCCACAACATGAAGCAATATTGAAACCTGCTCTGAGAAAATCAGTTTACAGGATAATCTGACTATCTTCCAGTATCAGCTGCTAAGGGTATGAGAATGGAGTGAAGCAGCAGGGTTAAAAAAACAGAGACGCACACAAAGGAGGACTAGAGATATTTGCTGTTTCAAATAAATTTTAAAAAAGAACACAAACTAGAACTCAGAGAAATGGGCAACCTCAAAGAAAAATACATTATGTGACATTAGTAATTAGACAATGCTGTGGTGAAATGCTCACAAATCTGTAGAGCCTCTTCTATGCCTGCTTTCTTCACATTAAGGAAATCATGGCAGACTGAAGAAAATCCATGCACAAGAGGGAAGACTTTTTAACAATAGAGTGCATCCCTGCACGGAACTTTCAACAATAACTACTTGTGGTTTTAATGGTTTCAGAAGAATGGTATAAAACTCTGATTTTGCCAGTGGAAGATGACTAACTGGTGCTTAATGTCTTCTGTGGCATTCAGCTGTGGATGGCAGATTAGGTCCTCCAACAGAATGATTTATGAAACTGGGAAAGTGAAATTTATCATTTGCTTTTAAAAGAAGCCTCAGATTTTGAAAGGTGACATGACAGGCTTCCAAGAAAGCTTTGCACTGGGAAGATGGTCTGAAATATTTGCAGAATACATCAGCTTTTCCTCCAAATAATGAGAAAATAATTTCTATAAAGACAAGTAATATCAAAAAATCACTGTCAAGAAGCTTGGTAAGGTCACAACATAATTTAGATTATATTTGGCATTGTTTCTGGCAGCTGTCTGCTCTTTGGGAGACATGGGAAACAGGGCTCCTACTCGTCATTTAGAGCAAATATTTTCTCCCACAAGACCCTGAGCTCTGGAGGCACTCTAGCATTTGAAGCAGTAATTTGAAACCAATCTCAGACTGGAAGCTGAAGGGCTTGCCAGAAAGATTGAGGTTTGAGAGGAACAGAGGTGAAAAAGAAAAATCCAAGTATATCAGCGGAGCATTAACTCTGAAAATCATCATCATGCCTAGAAAGCAGGTTCCTGAGACAGAGGGACAAATAACAGCCTAGTACACATCCCTGTCCATCATTAGCCTGCTAATGACAGTATGGTTTAGACCAGAGGCAACCGCTTGCTGCAGGAGGCACCTGCAGTGGGGACAGTGGGGCTGTTCCACCAGGTTGGAGCCTGGGACAGCAGCACTTGTGCAAAAGGATGCACAGCAACCTCCAGGTTCAGCACAAGCACGTGGAGACAAAGGCATGCAGAATGCATGATTTTCTTAAAACAGTCACAACAAATTTACAGCTACTCAGTGATGAAACTCTGGGAGTCTCTCATTCCTCTATATTGCTTTAATTGGAAGCAAAGAAAGCAAAATAGCCCAACTTCCCATATTTAGACTTTTTTTGTTTAACACATTTTCTGTAATGCATTTTAGTACAGCTTCACTAGAGTTACTTTTGAAAAAAAAAAATTAAGCTGAATGAAGACAAAATCACTAAGGTTTTGACAAATATGCACAGTTAATTACACCTTGAAAATTTCTAGCAAGGAATGATGTTTCTCTGCATGAGCCAGGCCTGGTGCACAAGCTTCCTTTAAAATGTTTTGTCTCATGTCTTACAGATGAAAATTTGAAAATTGTGCTTTGGGGAAGGGGAGAGAAGCAAACAGTATACCAAAAAGAGATACCATTAAGAGTTCAGATTTAAAATAAGTAAAACACACACAAGCCTTTGCTATCTTCAACAAAACATATTGCTGTGGTATCCTGAAAATGAATAAAGGCTATTCTCCTGAAAAGTTAGCTCTTGTTCCAGCACAGCAAGGGCTAATTCATTCTTTGTTCAGCCAGGAAAAGATTAGTGCTCTCTCTGGTGGACATTTAACAATCACGGATGTTCAAAATACCCATCTCCCAAAGCTAATAAAATAGGAGAAAATTATTATTGCTCTTAGAGAAAAAAATACAAAACACTGTGTCATCAGGTTACTTCCTAAGAAAACAAGTCTTTGCAGGCCTGCCACTGCCACCTGCAATGCTTCTATGTGGCTCTATCTACACTGAGAAAAACCCACAGAGCTATTTTTCCCCCCTCACAGCTTGAAAAGTAAGTGAAGAGCTTGGTTGGCTGATCCTGGGTGGGCATCTTTAGCTTATAGTCTGTTTACAGTTTCAGGCTTTGGATAGATTCATTGATAAATAATATTTACCCTGAAAATTCTTCACAGGGAATGTAAAATAATTTCAATAAAATCTTTAAAATTGGGGAAGTGATGGCACTAACAAGCATTTAGATTAGTTATGATGGATCTGAACAGACACTATATTTAGTTAAGCAGAATAGTTCTAAGAGTGAAAATGTAAACCTTAGAGATGGTGGCTCATCTGATGTGATGAGGGAAAGCTCACAGGCGAAGACTAAGTTAATCCACCTCTTGAATGGTGGTAAACATGGATAATGCATACAGATTCATTTTGGCCACGCTTCAAACTTCCAACCCTTTGTTCTTAAGCCTCACAGAATAGCTTTGAAGTTGAGGATAAAGCTCCTCTAGCACACCATTACCAAAGAACAACCTTCTGATTATGATCTCATGAAAGTGCAATCAATTACTTACACAAGTTAAAAGCGTGGCAAACAGCAAAGGTCACATAATTGGCCTTTATTGAGTCCATGTGTTTCAATCTTGGCTTTAACTGGCACTCCTGTATAATAAATATAAATATCTCTCTTCAAAATGTAAGCAGTGACCTTTCTCAAAAGTTATGAAATCTCACAACAGCTTCTGTCAGACTGGAGTCCTTCAAGGGTTTCAAAGAGGGACACCTCCACTTTTGTGTACCAATGTGACAAAGTTTGCAGCACCTCTGATTGAGAGTTTCTTTATTTATTGCTCAGCAGATACTGGTCTTCAGCCTTATTTTGCAGGAAGACTACTGTTTAAAATTTGAAAATATGAAAAAATTCAACTCCACCCTGACTAGTCATTAGGAAAGACTTTCTTAACACGGCTCTCTTTTAATACCTACTGCATGGATT
This sequence comes from Pyrgilauda ruficollis, assembly GCF_017590135.1. Classification (NCBI taxonomy): domain Eukaryota; kingdom Metazoa; phylum Chordata; class Aves; order Passeriformes; family Passeridae; genus Pyrgilauda; species Pyrgilauda ruficollis. The sequence goes on from NW_024518095.1 coordinate 4,462,158, forward strand.
TTCAAATACATTTTTTTGTGAAAATTGAGAGTAATTTTTTTCTTATTTCACAGGCTGTCGTTGATCAAAGCAAATTCTAGGTACTACCATGAAAGAAGAACTAAATTCACTACTAAGAGTTTTCTAAGTGTATCTGAAAAGGAATTTGTGTGTTTGCTGATGTACCTGAAATCACACTGCTTTTTCTACTGAATGAAGACTCTTCTAAGTGGACACATATTGCTGTCATATTTCCATGTACTATAGAGGCTGCCACACAGTTCTGTCCTCCATAACTACACCCTGAATTACTCAAAGCAAGATGAACTTCTCTTCAGAGAAGAGTAAGGAAGAATAATCCTATCCCCAGTTTCTGATGGGAAACTGAACAGGTTCTACACAGAGCTTTTCTGTCGTTGGGACTGTTTCCACAGGCAGGCTCAGCACAGCTTCATCCCCGGGTTACAGTACCAGCCTCACAGGTCCAGTCTTCTGAGCTAAGGTCCAGTGTATTTCCCAGCATTTAAATGAAGTATCTTGTTTAAAACCAGCTCATCCTTGACTTCCTGTACACTCAAAGGACATAGACCAGCACTTGCAGAAGAAAGTTCAGCCCAGCTAGAACCTGATTTACCTGCAGTCTTGAGCCACCTTTCTTTCCCTCCCTGTGTTCAGGTGGAGTCTATCTGCAGCACAGGCATCTTCACAAGGCCTGGACTCAGCTGACTTGACAGAGGATCAAGCTGAGCTTCCAGAGGAACCTTTTAAACACACTTGCAGGAATAAGGCTCATTAAGAAAGGCAGGAAATTTGTTTTGGGAAAGCTACATCCTTCTGTTGTGTTTTTTTTAAATTCTGGATAACGTGACCTATCCTGTGTCAGTCTAAATCCTGTCAAGGAGGGCTGCAGCTGAAAGGTCCCCAGAAGAATCTTTTGCAGAGACCCTAACCTCATTTTTATTAGAGAAAATGCAAGAGGAACAGCAGCCTCAGAAATGAATGTGTAGATCTCCCAAAGCCCAAATTTACCTGTGATGAAAAACAAGCAGGAGTCTAATGACAGCAAAAGTCTGCACTCTGATGTAAGACAACTGTCCCATTTGGGATTCAAGAGTTTTGCTAAGATCAGAGATGTAATTTATTCCTCAATGAGTATCTATGGTAAATCTGGTCTGCTGTTGCAGACTGGGACCAAATTGTTCTTTTTGCCACTCAATACATTCCAGATATGTTGACAATCCCTAATTTCTGTTGGAGTCATAGGCTGCTGGAGATTCCCCAAATACTCCAAACCAGCCTTTATTGATTAACGAAGTGAGTAGCACTGGGCTGAATGGGGTCCACAATACTTTCAGGAAGAAAAAAAAATGCTGGAGGGGAGCAATGTCCCACACCACAAACCTTGCTGAGCAGCCAGGTCTGCTCCCTGCACCGCTGGAGGGCACAGAAATGGTGAAGAACCTCGCATGATCCATCACCTGCTCTAAATCAGGGAGGGGAAAAGCCCCCACTGCATTTACTTCAGTCTTTGCAATCAGGGACAGGAACACATATATAAACCTAGAGACAGAAGTTTCTGTTGGAGTTGTTGGGTTTGGGAAGAGGTGGAAAAGCATGAGATTCTACAAGAATTTGCAGAGATTGTGAGCTTTTTACCCCCAGGACACCCTTCCTCCTGCCCAGAAACTCTCAGATACCTTGTCCTTTAAAGAATTTCCTAATTAACATAATTTAATAAATTTATACTCTTTGATTGTATTTTATAGGATGAGAAAGCCCTTACTTTTGGATGAATAAAGGTATTATACAAATATGATATGCCTGTTGAAATGTTTTACATCTAATTCTGGTGTCAGGTGATTCATAGTATAGAATGAAAGTAACAGTAGCATCATGATACTGTAAAAAATATGAAGTGTACTGTGAATATTTGGCAAGACAACTAAAAAGGGAATATTAACTAAGCAGGATCGTCACACAGATACAAATCAAATGTGAACACTGTCAGTAGGCAGGATAAGGTGCAGACTTTTCCCATCAAAGGAAAGTTAAAGTCAGATCAAGTAAAAATGTGAAACCCATGGTTCTTGATGTGATGAAGACTTCTAATTTTTGCCCTTAAGGTTCAGTATAAGCTGCTCCACCCTGTACCTAATACCAACACGTCACAGGTCTGATCAGAGGGAATCAACATGTTGGGTTACCAGCTTTCAGCTACCCTCCCTTGCCAATTATAGAAATCAGATCAAGCCTATGCAATATAAATACAGGTTCCTGTGCAAAACTGGAAGGAAGGAGGTAAAAAAAGCCAGCACAAAACAAAAATATCAATCAAGGTAACTGCCAACCTGCTTTGCTGGTAAATTAATTCTCAGCTCTTAATATGTTATGCATATCATCTGTTGCTCATGATTACAGACCCAGATAACTGGTTTTTGCCTCTTCTTCCTCTCTGACATGTGCTCTGCTGTGCAACCTGCCTGTTCTCCCTGACAGTCTCTGCAAGGCATATTGCAGCCACATAACCGCTTGCAGAAACTTTATGTATGTGTGGCTTCACAACAGGAAAATGAATTTGTTTCAACCTGGTTACTCAAATAGAGTCTGTTTCAACAGCTCAATTTATTCCCCAAAACCTCTGCAAGAAAGAGAACTGGCTAAGGCTCAAACCTGGCAAAATGAGAGCAGTGTTTGCTGCAGCTTGAAAGCAACAGGTTGAAGTTTGTACTTGTACTCCTTACTGAGGGTGTTCACTAGACTTGATTATTTGCCTATGAGGTTTTGAATCTCAGATTGCCATTGGCTGTATCAATTTTCACACATTTGCAAGCTGAGGGCAAGCAGAAAATGTTGCAGGGAGAGCTTAACTTCAGCTCATCAACAAGTTGTGATCTGTCCACGTCTTCCACATGTTCTGAGAAAAATCAGGTTCATAATCAGTACTCAAAGCTCTGCTCTCTGATGGTCAGGATGGTCCAAGAGCCTGCCCTCTCCTTCTCTGGACAGCTGTTATTGCAAAGGCTGCCTCTCTGGCTCTTGCTGCTGGTTTCTGTGCTTCAGTGTCTAGAGCCGGTGACAGATCTTCTCATTAGCGGGCTGCTGTCTGGGAGTTTATTTTGCCTGGTGATGGGCCAAAACCTGAGGCTGGGAGACTGCCAGGTTTGATGTCAGGCATATTTATTTCCTTTAGGATCAGCTGGGTTTAGCTAGCTTTTTATCCAGGCAAAGGGGCAGCTTCAGAGGATTTGTGGGACCAGCTCTGAAAGCGGTGCTTGGTCTCCAAGTTATTTATTGAAGTATTTAGCACTGATGACAGCAAGTGCTGAAGCAGCTCAAAGGTAATTGCCCATTTTTCCTTGTATGGCCAAAAAAAGATGGACTCCACCAGCTGGCTGGAAAACAAAGCAAACTTTTATTCTAGATGTAAAAAAAACCTAGAGGTTTTCTTGTTGTATGGCTGGGAAAAAAAAATCCACCTCAAATCTCTGAAAGCCTTTGTTAAGGTGTTTTATGAACAGAACACACTGTGGAGGACTTCAGGTATCATGGCTGGGTAAAGCCTCCTTAGTGCCTCTGCACAACAGTATCAGTGTCTTTGCTTTATGTATGTTACTTTTTTGACGCAGATTTTGGGTTGCTGCTTCACTGTGGGCACGAGACCCAGGACTGACCTCCGAGGAGGACCACTAGCAACTGCTCTCCAGCTGGAGCAGTGCACCTTGCTCATCTCAGTGCCACCTCCTCACTTCTCCAGCTGCCGTGTGCTGGGAGGCAGTGCTGAAGGCCTGGGCTGCATCAGGCACAGCCCTGCCAGCCAGTCGAGGTGGGTATTGCACTTCCACCACATCTTCACTACAGTTTGATGCAGTGAAGAGCTTGGCCACAAATAAACTGTTAAAAAGCTAATAAAAACCTTTTATCAGAATGAAAAAAAATCCAACATGGTAAAAGAGACTAGTACAAGTAAAGTAGAATCTTTCAGATGGTGGAATTTGTACAGAAAAAGGCAAATAAAAGAAGAACAAACCCTAACAAGCCAAGTGTAAACTCACAGGAAGGCAAAACAGAAGAGGTTTTGATATGCAGTTTCTTGAAAGTTTTAAAAACAATAATCAGGAACTCATTGTTCTAAGGTATTCAGCTCTTGAAATTCGGTTCAATGTGATGCAAATATCACTACATTTCAGTTTTGCAAACTCTGGGGCACACCATGTTCCTCACGTGTCTGCATGCCCTGGGAAGAGTGTGGTTCCTTACATTTGTTTTGTATGTACATAAGCCACTTGGCTAGAATCAAGTCAATAATAGTTGTAGCTACCCAAAAAAATCCTCTTTGGAAAGTGTGAAAGCAAGAGAAGATACTAAATACATGAAAAATTCTTTCAGTTAGTTCTCATTTGTGTTAGCACTTTCTCTATAGCATTACTTGTTAATGGCATTAACTTTAGACCACTAAGAATATACCTGTGAAACTGTCTGTAAAAAGAGGTGATGTTGCCAGAAAACATTCTCACTTCCACAAAAAGGAAAGCGAAACAGAGGAAGGCAACACAAGAGGAAAGCCTGGATTTTCTATTTCAGAAAAAGTGTTAGTAACACAGGGAGTGAAATCTGTACAATTTCACAAAATATAGTCTTGAAGCTTGGGGTGTCCTTCTTAGTTCCAATGCCTTTCAACAGTTATGTTATACATTGCAGCTACTGCTGTAAAAGTAGTGAAAATACTTTATGACTAGCTTTTTTTTTGTTAAAAATTGATTATTTATAGAAAGGATAAACAATGAAAATCTTAAGAACTGTTTACTTAACACAGGTTTACACTGCTGTGTAAAAAGAATAATTGTGTAGTTTACACACATGCCGTGTAAATGACTATGGAATCCAGATGCAGCTTACACTACAAGGTGCCTTGTAACTCATCTCTGCTGAGCAATAAATCCCCCCTTTTCTTCTTGGCAAAACTTTGAGAAGCTTTACTGCTGTTTTCTATCAGCAGATAGAACAGATGGCTGGCACATGCCTGCTCCAGTAAGAAAGTGGGATCTCTAGAGTATTACTTTGATCCCTGGTGGCATGTCTACAACACTGAGACGCAAAATACCACAGCTGAGTAGAATCTAAATATTAAAGGTTTTGAGCTGTGCTTTTGATTTGAGAAGCCCCTGTCTAAAAATCATGCTCACAGTATGTAAACATCTTCACATTCCACATGGAAATTTTGGTACAGAGGTCAGAAAACAAAGAATTTCCCCGGTTTTGTGACGTGAAAGTGCAGAGAAGGTACTACTGAAAATCACAAGAGTGCGAGTTTACGTAATTACCTTGACCAAACATCGAGAAGAGACGTAATTTTATTGGAAAAAATCTCCTAAATTCTGCAAATTAGATGCATTTTTTAAGCTGAAAAGCATCACTATAATGACTGGTTACGAATATGATATTTACAAAAAATTCAGTTTCTCTGAAGAAAAGTTTCCTTTGAAGAATTAGGTTTTGAAATTCAATACTTTATGTTTTCTTTCAGTTTATCAGGGAAATAGCCATGTTTGACTGGAGCACCTTATTGCACAACTAAGGCTTTAAAATTGGTGGTCGTCTGTTAACTTTCCTCTGAGCAAGGAAACAAATCTTCTCCTGGCATAGCTGGATATTCCATTTTATCTTCATGGTCAGGCTACATCTCAGTAATATAAGACAATTTCAGACAACTCATCTGAGCTATTCAGGGCTGATGGTCACATGGCTGAGATCAGAACTAGCCTCCAGGAGCTGTTAACTACACAGCATTCCTGACCTTCACTTTACAATACAGAAATGATGCTAGAAAATGCACTGAAGACATATATTCCCTCTTTCTCAGAGGTGGGCATCTTTTTGCTAGACTCAAGGTTATCAATAACTCTTTGAGACTTATTTCAGATGTCATGTCATGCATTCAACCATGCACCAGGAGAGGAGCTATGGTACTCATAACAGTGGGGAGGGGGAAGTGAGCTGCTACAACAATTCATCTGACCACAAATACTTCTCCCATATCTGAAAGGAAGAAAACAGCCTGGGCAGGTTGTGGCCCAAACTGACTGTTTCTCTGGATCAGACCAGAGAATGCTACACAACAAAAATTCCAACTTGCTTTTTGGTTTCTTTTTTTCACCTCCTGTCTATTAAATCCACTGGGCTGCTGATCTCTCACTGAGCACTTGCTGTCTGGGAAATAATCAACTTTTTAATATGGCTCTCTTCCACCAATATTCTCCAGGATGTGAGCTTAATTTTACAGCTGTCAGAATTCCCACTGAAAGTTAAAAATACATGCTGGGTTTTGTGGATTTGGAGATTAAATACTTGTCATAAATTTCTAAATGCTGTAGAGATTATGTTATCACTGAAATCTTTGTTAACTTCCACTAGTGGACACAGTAAAACATGTTGCAGCATTAATCACTGTGATAGGGTCTCACTGGGAAGTTTTTAGCTGAATCTTCCACAGAGGACAAGACCCTCAAAGCCGTCATATTTTCTTTTGCAAAAACCACCCAGAATAAGAGCAAGAAGCACACCAGTGAGCTCTAGTGGTGACATGGATGCATACTATATACTACATGTTATCACTGATTTTTGCTTTTTTAAACTTGTCAATTCAAAGAAATTTGTAACTGTCACTTCATGCAGATTACATTTCTAAAAAGAACACAGCACCTGTAATGTTATTTTTCAATTTATAAGTAGAAGCATAAAGTGCATAAAAACATGACAATCCTGTTTTGCAGTACTTTAACATTCTTGTCACTCCTGGCTCATCTTGATTTCACTAGCAAAAAACCTATCTATTCAGCACCTTCAGACCCTTACATTTTGAGTTTTCCCTCATCTTTCCTAATAATTAATTAGAAGTAATGGACTAGGAATTAAAAGCAACTAATGCTTCTCTTTGGTTAACGCCTTCTAGTGAAAATTAATTTGTTTGCTTATCAAACAAAATCTTTTCCACGTAAAACATATTCAGGACACAAAGGCCACTGCATCAGCAGTGTAACACCTAAATGTAGTGAGTTTCAAGCACTTCTGTTTACACAGAAGTGCCCCTCAACAAGACATTTTTGAGTTAGAATATTCAGCCATGCAGGACTGAAAAGCATTGCTACTCCCTGGGTTGAATTATTTACTCACCTCAAACCTGGATCATCACTCATCCCAGGAGCAGGTAGATGGGATCTACCCACTGGATATTTATCCCTGCTAAGGTGCCCTGTGGGGGATCCCAGGTGTGGTGGGTTGACCTTGTCTGGCTGCCAGACACCCCCCCAGCTGCTCTCTCACTCCCCCATCTTGTTGAGATCAGGACTAGGAACTGTGTGATGCCATAGACAGGATCTCCTGCTCCTACTCAGAGAAGCCTTATATGTGTAGACCCAGAAAGGGTCTAGCTATTCCTAGAGGTGGGGCTTATACTACTGGGAGCCCCCAAACCTCGGAGTCTCAGAGGAAACATCTTCAAATTTCAACTGGGATACAGGGTCAAGAGGTCTATAAGGCACAAAACTCACAGAATTATTTCAGTTTTACCAAACAGGAGGAAACAGTATGCTAGTTAACAGCTATTTTGCAGAACGCTGTCTAGCACTTCAGCATTTCAAATGCCTTTCTTCTTTCAAAAGTACTAGTTTCCATTTATTTTCCTTCTTCCTTTTTTGTATCTCTTTCCCCTTTGTCTTGTTTTCCTTTCCTTTCCTCCTCCCTTCCACTTCTCATTTTCCCTTCCCTCACTTAGGAAATTCACAGAAAAGTACAGAATAAAGGTAGCAAGTTGTTAGCACTCCCCTGGATGTGTTAATGGAAACTTCTAAGAACATGTATACTTAAAACCAAAACAGAACAGTGGAAAAAAGTAAAAATATATTCATTTCTTCCCCTCATAAAATATTGGAAATTCTGGAAAAACACAGAATGTTTTTAACCATTTAGATATTTCACTTACTAATTATGCTTTCTCTAAGAGGAATTCGGTAATTCAGAAAATTCTTTAAGCCTGTGGCTCTTCTCACTGAAATCAGTATTGGAACCACCTTCTCCTAATGACCTACCTGTAGGCAGCAAAGGAGGGAGAGCAGAGCTCAAGAAGGAGATCCAAGAGGACAGTGTTCAGTCTAACATCTTGATCACCCACTCAAAAAAGAGCTAGTTTTAGCATCAACAGCAACTGAAGCTGGCAGAGAAATGGAACAGAAAATGCAGTCCCAAAAGACAGTAATTATTTCTAGGTATTTAAATGCCTGCCCTTGGCATACAAAGTTGTTTTCTCTGTAGAGCTTGATGGGAATGCAAAGACCCTAGAGCAAGTCAGCCTTTGTGAGTAAGTTTTGTCTCTCCACATTCACCTTCCTCTCTGGAGGAGGGAGTGAAGCACTTCCTAAACCCAAAGGCTTTGTGAGGACAGCAAAAATTGCAAGGGCATCAGACAACACCTTGAAGCCAGACAAGTGCTGTAGATAGAGTTTGGTTTGGTTTCAAAACAACCAAAACCACAACAAAATTTGCGAGGCTGCAATTAGCTGAATTATACAATCAATGTTCACAACTTAAATGGAAATATTGTTTCATCTCTACCAAGTTCTTTGTTGTATGAAGTCAATGTTCAGCACTGTAAAAATGAAATAATTTTATCCAGGATTTTATGCCACCATGTTTTTTCTGTATCCATGATAATGTACACTAACAAGTTTCAGCTTTATGCAAATTCAACATATGTTGTCAGTGTGTCAAATCATACATACGTTTCTTCACAAAAATATGTTACAGATTCTTAAATTTTCAACAAAAGAATCCAACAGGATTCAATAAGCTGCACATTTATGTGGTTTTGCAATTTAACTTGGTAAAATTAAGTCTACAGAAGAGAATTGTTATTCAGTAGAACTACAAATTAAGCCTGCACATTTAGTACATAGAGATCAGTGAAGAGCCTGCAGCGTATGTCCATAAGCTAAAGAAAGTCGAAAGAAAACTCCATCCGCGGAACTACCGTCCTGTACAAAATTTTACGGCAATACAGGCGAGTGGGGTGTTCCTGGTGAGTTCTGTCTCACGCCTCACCAGCCTGCGGCTTCTCCGGCTGCCGAGCCGCCGGCGCTCCCACGCACCTTACACCCGCTCCTGCCCCGCTCCTGCCCCGCCGTCCCGGCGCTGGCAGCGATCCCCGCTCCCCGAGCCCCCCGCCCGCGCCTCGGACTCCCGCACCCAGGGCTGCCCCAGCACGCCTCGGAGAGCGTTTCCTCTACTATTCCAAGGCCGAAGCACCTGTCTGGGTTTACAGAGCCTCCCCCGCCCCTTGCCGCGGCCCCATCTCGGCACCTACCCGTCCCGTTGCCTGCCAAGTGAAGTTCATGGCGTGGATGCCGACGGGGATGGCGGGCATCCTCTGCTGGGCTTTCCTAAAGTCGTGGGTGAACGGGGCCATCTTCCCCTCGGACACGATCAGAATATCCTCCTCGAAGCCTGCGGAAGGCAAAGGGGCGCAGTGTGCGGCAGCCCCGCCGGGTCGGGCCGGGCTCGGCTCCGGGCTCCCGGCCGCCGCTCGGGTCAGCGGCCGCACTTACCGATGAGCACCCGCGCTTGCTGGCCGTCGATCCACAAGTAGAGGGTGTCGGGCTGGCGCGGCGCGGCCCGCAGGCTGCAGAGGCTGAGGGCGCCGCAGAGCAGCGCGGCACAGCACAGCCGCCCCGCCGGGGCCATGCTCCCGCACCGCCCGCCGGGGCTCGCCGGCTCCGCTGCCGTCCGGCCGCGCCCTCCTCCCTCCCTCCCTCTCTCCCTCCCTCCCTCTCTCTGTGGCGCGGCGCTCGCACGGTGCTTCCCCCGCCGCCGAGGGCGGTCAGCGCTCCGCGCCCGGGAGCTCTGCAAGAGCAGAGCCGAGAGCCGGGACCGTGACCCAGAACCCGTTCTGTCACAGGGGACCCGTGACACGGCAGGGTCGCTGCCCTGCCGCGCGTCCCGCGTCCCGCCCCCCGCCCTGTGTATTCCCTCCCCGCAGGGCGCCCCGGCACTCCGGCCGTCAAGGTGGCACCACCACGGTCGCAAATGAGGCGCTGGAGTCACTCCTGTCTGCGCGAAGAAACGAAGTTCGTGCGTAGCCGCCCCCTGGCACACGTGGGGTTTGAGTCATGGGTGGGGGGAGCACCCCCCAAGCGGCAGGTGGGTGCGGTGCGGCGGATTCAGCGGGGACCCGCGACACTGGACAGGTCAGGCCCTGAAGCGAGCTGTGGCACAGGGACACGCTTCCCAGCACCAGGGAACGACGCAGAAAATGAGGCAACGTGCTAAAGGAAGAAAAGGCTTTCGCCTGGCTTTTGTCCGAAGGTCTCGAGGACAGTGGAGACTGAAAAACACTGAAATGTTGCCATTTACACAGAAACTGGAACTGGCTCAATATAGAAACTTAGTAAAGCTTGAAAGAATTTTCTATTAAAAAAATATTTAAACAGAATCACCCCTCTAAAGTTTCTGTCTGTAATGTTCTGAAAAGAGTTGGAGGGCACTTTCGCCCTGTGATTACTGCTTTAGACGCTGCTTTCACTCCATCTCATCCTGTTAGTGTGACTCCTAAAGTTACCTCGGTACTACTGCCAGGACTGGAATTCTCTGTGTAATGGACAGCAGCATTGAAGTTGGTCTTTCTTTTCCAGACAGATGTAATTGAGTGGCATTCCCTAGTAACTTGCCGAGATGAAAAATCTTAGGTTCCAAAAACTGGAATCGGTGTATGTACTCTAACAGAAATGCCTCACCTCTAGATGCTTGTTAGATAGGGTTGATTATTTTCTATTTTTTGGTTATTTAGTAGTGCAACAAGCTGGTCAAGGGATGTTGTGAGACCCCAACAAAGGAAGATGTAGACCTGTTGGATCGAGTCCAGAGCAGTGCCATGAAGATGATGAGATGGCTGGAGCACCTCTCTTATGAAGACAGGCTGAGAGAGTTGGGGTTGTTCATCCTGGTCAAGGCTCACAAGAGACATTAGAAGCATCTTCCAGTACCCAGAGGGACCCTAGAAAAGAGCCAGAGAGGGAATTTCTACAGGGGCCTGTAGTGATAGGACAAAGGGGAATGGCTTCAATCTCAAAGTACGTAGAAAATAGCTTCAAAATCTTAGTAAGTTTAGATCAGAGAGAAATTCTTTACTGTGAGAGTGTTGAGGCCCTGGCACAGGTTACCCAGAGAAGTTGTGGATACCCCATTCCTGGAATTGTTAGAGACCAGGATGGATGGGGCTTTGCACAACCTGGTCATAGGTGAGTTGAAACTTGAGATGGTCATTGAAGCTTCCTTCCAGCCCAAACCATTCCGAGGTTCCGCGATTCTATGACTCTCATTTACTTTGTGTAAAACACTTTTTGAATCTCGCACACTCGGCCGCGCTCCCCCCGCCCGGCCGCGGCGCGCCCTGCGGAGCGGCGGCTCCGGGCCGGGGCCGCCCCCTGCCGGCCGCCGCCGGCGCTGCAGGCCCGCCGCCGCTCCCCGGCCCCGCCCTGCCCGGGACACCCCGAGAGCCGCGCAAACCCGATCCGAGACATTCGCCTGCAAATGGGATTGAGTCTTCTTAGCTTGAAAGTACACGAGAGATTTTAACTGTGCTGCAAAAGATAAATACAGTGGGGGAAAAATAATATCTGAAACGAAACTTATAGGAAGAGGTTAAAACAGGACCTCAAGATAGGAAAGAATATTTAATATCCCAATGCAACGATTTACATTGCTACTTATCACGTAAAGGGGCTTTCTTAAGATCCAACAAAGGAAGACAATGTAATTGCCAAGTAATAACACTGGAACACAATTTCCAAAACTGTGATGGTACAATTTAAACACTCCTGAGTAAAAAATGCAACAGTGATCAGCTTATTTCTGCAGAAATTAGCTGGTACCTAGTGACTGAAGTACAGTTTGATGGGTATGTGCTTGCACCAGCAGACTATCCAAGCCCAGAGACACCTCTGTAGGTGTTTTAACCGTGTGTCTCTCCTCCAGCATCTGCCAAAGCTTAGGTGAATCCTGTGTTAGTGCTGAGACTGGCCTGTTGTACTGCAGTGTTTGTTCTCTCCAGTTTCCCTCTGCTATAGTACTGTAGCACAATGAGATTCACTGAGGGTAAGGTCTGCTAAACTTGTGCATCAAATGCCTGCTTGCATTTGATGTGGAGATCTAGGTATAAGCTTGGTATAGTTCTTGATCTCTTTTTTAAATGTCTCTCCTAAATTACATGACATATTTCATGGAAGAATAGTCTCATTTAAGTGAGTTGAGAGAATTATGGAGAGAGGGTTGGAATATACTGGGGAAAACAAATATTTTGTGGTTCTTTGTTTAATGAAATGGAAAACATATATGCAAACAGAACTGTGTTGTGAATATGGCATCAAGTTCCACTAATTTTCATAAGAATGCATATATAGTGCATTTGTGGCCTGCTCTGACATTCATTGCAATTGACAGCTTCCCCCTGATGACAGCCTTGGAATGAATAAATGAATGGATGGTTTGAATGATGACATATTCAGGGAAGGATATGGAAGTCAGAGCCTGATGCCCTTTGATCATCAGCTATGAATAATATAAAAAGAGGGAGAAAAAGACATAAGTAATAACAGGACCAGGCATAAATATGGCCCGAGGCAAAAATCTTCATTCCAGAAGTTAAAAATGCTGTTTCACTGTGGAGGCTGGTGGGCCAACAGGGAGTGAATTCACAATACTTCCCTGGAGGGAAAACCCCTCAAGCGATAACCACCTTGTTAGGGGGAGGAAAAAGGCTTCTCCCAGCATGCCTTGCTATGACATGCAGATTCAATGTATCCCATTGGCCCTTCCCCCCTCACTCCACCCCTGTGCCCTTATCCCATTGTCCCTGGTGTTCTGCCCTGCCCCTCAAAATCGATATATAAACCCCTGCTTTCCCTGCCTGAGTGACTCTTTGTCCCTGGATCTCTTCAAGAAAGAAGCTCAATAAACCTCTGCTTGGAACCCCACATGAAGACCCCGCCTCTCCTTCTGGGGTGCCCGGATCACAACTGAAAACGAGCTGAAATCACTCGGCATGAGCACAGACCTGTGCCTGTTTGGGCACAATTTCCCATTGATTCCCAAATTCCCATTGGAATTCCCCATTGATTCCCAATTCCCATTGGAATCCCCACTGATTCCCAATTTCCCATTGATTCCCAATTCCCCATTGGAATTCCCCATTGATTCCCAATTTGCCATTGGAATTCCCGTGGATTCCCAATTCCCATTGGAATTCCCATTGATTCCCAATTCCCACTGGAATTCCCAATTCCCCATTGGAATTCCCCACTGATTTCCAATGCTGCCTCCTGGTTTCAGCTTCCCCATGCAATGTAGAGATTGACACACCTGAGAAAGCCTAAAAGTAAACCAGACCTGTGCCTGTGCCACCAAGGTGTTTTCTTTCAAGACGCTTCTTTGGGAAGTTCGTGGCACTCTGGACACCGCCCACCAGGCCAAGTGGTGCCCAACACAGGGTCCCTGCAAAGAGGTCCCTGAGGAAGCATCTCCTGCAGCATCAGCTGCAGGACTTAAACTGCTTTTGGGTTTGACTCTTCCCTGGGGAGTACCCCTCACATCTTAGTGGGGGCTACCCGAAGGGTGACCGAAACCCACAGAAGACTGAAGAGGCCGAAGAAGTGCTGGGGTACTGGAGGCCGATCAACAGGCTGACCACCCGCCCAGCAGATTTTTGTTGACCCAATGGGCATCAGCTCAAAGAGCAACTGTAAGTTACGTACATATCAGGGTCTTCTGCTTTTCCATTTCCCTTTTTCTGCTGGGTGTGGGACTGAAGTTTAAGGATAGGTAACAATCTTAGTCACCCTAAGCTGAGCCCTTCTCAAAGAGACTTCTATGTACAAGTTGTGGGTATCCTTCTAGTGGGGAAATTTAAGTTTTCTAAGGGGAATCTTTAGAGATTTGTAACTTTAACCATGGCTTTGTTCTTTCTAATTTGTTTTGGGAAGTTTTACCCTTTGTTTCGCATTATTGTTAAGTAAATGGTAAAGAAGGGGAATTATTCCAGGAATGAAAGTTTTGGATCCCCAGTTAAAAACCCCTTCCCCGTCTTCCTCTCTCCATGTGCCCAAACCCTCTTCCCCACCAGAGGAGGGATCAGCAGGCGGTCATTACCACTTAGCACTGGGCTCCTATCAATTCCCTGACACCTCCTGATCCCCTCTCTCCCCTCCCAGCCAATGGGATGACATGCAGGAATATGGATCAAAGCTTGCCCAATCAATCTTCATTGAAATCACAAGATTCCATTCCTTTCAGGAAAGGGAATGAAATATTGAAATTGGAGGACAGAGTTGAACAAACACTCCCAAAAGGAGACATGGTCAATCAAAAATGAAATTGAAAAATCCCAAAAATTTGAAATGGAGTGACTACAGCCAATTGTACCCAGATGAAATTGGGTGTTGGGAAATAGACCAAAACTTGCCAAAATTATTCCCTTTGAAATCCCTAAAATTGGGGAAGAAAGGTAAACAGAGGGACTGAACAGAAGCAGAAGAATTGAAATTTCAAAAAGAAAAAAAAAAGAACCGAATGGGACTGTGGGAAACGGATTTGTAAAGAATTCTCAAAACCTGTCTCACAGCTCACACAGTCTTGTACATCTGTATGCAAATGCTGAGATAAAGTGCACTGACTTAGGAAGGCCATGGAATAGAGATGACATTGTTGAGGGAGAGATTGAACTAGAAACAAGTTTCAACAAGTTTCAAAATATGGCTTTGCAAAAAGACTAGATATTTTAGAGAATTAAAACTGAAAAAGATGTACTGTAGCAAGCATGTAGGGAAAAATATAGGTAATAATTTAGGTTAGAAGTAATAGCAACATTGTGTGGCACAAGCTAATAGGCTGAAAAACATTTATAAGGTATTGTAATGAAGAAATAGGTTAGCTTCTGATAGAATAACACTGAGTTTTATATTTCTTGGGTCTCACTATCCATCGAGACTTATAATAGAATAAAATCTTTTTAAATGCCTCTCAGTTACCCCTCTCTGTAAAAACCAACAAAACCAACCCTTGCCTTCACACTCCCATCCCTTCCTCCCTTCCTCAACTCCTACTTACCTCCAGCCTTTTCCCTAAACCCTTTACCCAACCCTTCCACAGTCCCGCAGGACCCCAGCTGCTGAAGAGATGAGTCCAACAGATCCAAACAGAAAAAATCACTGACAGAATGAATAAATTTGGACAGTGGGGACTCAAGGGTTGGGGGCTTGCTTTAGTTAAAAATGTTTTATGGATTTTTATTGTAATTTTTATTGTCTTGCTTATGTATTCATGGTTTTTACATTGTCGTAAAAAAGCCATGGGAGAACCCTTTTTAATAAATAAATAATAAATAAATAAAGAAGCCTTAATAAATAAAGAAGCCTTTCTAATAAATAAAGGGAGTGTAGATGTGCCTGTGCCACCGAGGAGTCTTTTTAAAGATGCTTCTTTGGGAAGGTTGCGGCTCTCCGAACACCGCCCGCTGTGACACTTCACCTCAGGTGTACAGGAACAGCAAATACATGTTTTATTGGTTTGTTTCTATGTGGTGAACACTGGTAGATAATAACTAACACCTGCACAATTTAAATAAACAAGAAGATGCCAAATTGCAGCAGGATTTTCAGAAGTGCGCAGCCTTCACTGCATTTATTCACTGAAGTGAATCATAAAATTCCTGCCAATCTCTGCAGACACAAAGCTTATGCATTGGGAATTAGAGCCTTTCAAATTCTTCCTGCTTAAGCCAAAACAACTGTCATTAAGAGCTGTCAGAAGAAAATCCCCTAGAACTAGTTTTATTAGAAAAATCAGGTTTTATTAGAAAAAACAGTTTTGCTGAAATTGAAATAAGTTGACATTTTTGAAATTTCAAATGGGAAATTAAAGACTCCACCTTCAATTATTCTGAATATAACATTCCAATTATTTATTTTAGAACATACTCTTTATTGTAGTTTGAAAAACACTACATTATGAAACTATGTCAAAGAAATACTGAAGGTTGTAACAACACACACTACTCTAGAGGCAGAAATCTTCTATTTTATATCACTTATGATACAGTTCATTATCGCTTTAATTTCTTTTCCTTCACTTGTCCTGGATCACCCACTGGAGAACATGAAGTTAGTCTGGCTTTGAGCTCAGTTGAGTACTGACAAAGACAATTATTTTTACAGCCATTGTCCCATTCTTTACTGGAGCTGAAAAGTGTAGCAAATGAAAGCTTGCATAAATAAAAATTATCAAATTGTTAGAGAAGTTAGAGAGAAATGTCCTCGTCCTTGCTTCTGTCATATCCTTGAGTGGCAGCAGGCAAGTTATTTCATTCATTTTCCCAACTGGTCACCAATTTTCTTCTTCATTTCAGTGTGGCTGACATCAGATCTTTAATCTTTTCTGTAAAATCCCAGAATCTGGTTATGTTATCCCAGAGATCTTTAAAGTTTTTGAGTAATTGAATTTTCAATGGTTTGGGAGTTTTTTTAATATAAAACTTGTGTGACATTTGCCTGCTTCTAAAAAAAGCAGGTCTAACCTTTTAAACTTCACTAGTAAATGCTTCCACTGCTTTAATTTAATTAATATTACTGTAATTTCCATTACTTTAATAGGCTGTAGTAAATTCAGACCTCAATGATTTAATTTTTGAAAGGAACAGAATCATTGTCACTGTTTTAAATAAGGGATGGGACCATCGTTGGGCTAAGAATGATTTATTGCTCAGATAAGCATCAGTCTTAGAGGCTGTGAGCTTTGAGAGGAGCAGGCAGTCAGCCACAGCACAAAGTAGTCCCAAGTTCTTTGTTGCAACACAATATATAACTTTCTGATGCAATGGACAGTTATTTTGCTTTTCTAACCTATCACTCTTATTCACTTCTACTGCACTGTGGATATTTTCACCCAATGGGCTTCTAACTCATGTACACACATATGCTTCTATTATAACTTTCAAACTCTTAACTTACTGTATACAATCCCGTTACTATACTATAGACCCTTCACCATCTTACCCAATACACTTTCTTACTTAAGGCATATTGTTACTTACAACTATAAAAAGTTGTAAGTTTATGATTTTTCTACCTAATGTCCGTGTACTTTATTTTTACATCAATCCAAGCTCCTTCCAAGTCTGCAGATAAAACCCTCTTGAATGTGTGGAAGTTTCTATCTTTCCATTTCCCACAGAACAGTGCACACTATTTTTATTAATTAATCCCCAAACTAATAATTGGTATTATCCTGAAGGCATCAGTTCCCAGCTCTCTCACCTGGCGATTCTCTTTGTCCTGGTGTCAGGACTTCTGACCTTGGTTCAGGTTTCAAGTTCCATTTCTGAAGTCCTGTGTATGATTGGAAGATGTGAATACTTGTTTCTAAACTATCAGACTAAAGCAATTTTTAAGAAAGAAAAGTGGTCTTCTTTTGTGTATTGTTTTTCTATAAATAATTTTCATGCAAGTATATTTTTAATTGTTTCCAGTCTCTTGAATCTTGATTGTTGAATTTTTCATTGAAAAATATATTTGCAATGCAAATTATGTTCTTAAAACACTGAAAAATATACTAAACTAAATACTACATTAGTATTAACACAATTCATTGTACCTTTCCTATTTATAAGATTTGCAATTGGATCTAAAAAATTACTTATTCAAGTTTTCATTGAAGCATTTAGTTGTAAAACAGCCTCAGAAATAATTACAATTAAATCTTTATATTGAAGAATATATGAAGCGTATATACTAAATATATTTTTATTTATGAAACCATTTCTACCAGTTTTCTTCTATTGCTTGCCTTCATGGAACTTCTTTAGTGCTTTTTAGTGAATGAAGACAATTCTGCAGACTCACCAAGTTATTTTGCCCTGAGTGTTTTGAGTGAGAATGTAGCATTAACCAGAAAAGACAACCTAAGGACCCTAAGGCTGTGGGTCCAGCATCTCAGTGGTTTGAGAGAAAGAAGATTTTAGCAAAGTAAAAAATAAAATGGAAGGAAAAAAAAGTGGATGCAATTAAGCTTCTGCCTTAGAAATTACAGAGAACATGAGTAACAGATCTAAGCAATTAATCCTTCACAATTTTTTTAATATTGTAACAAATGAAGCAATCTCTTTTATCAAATTTACTTACCTGCAGAATCAGCTCCAGTGGGTTTAATGTTGACATCTATTGGAGGAGATAATGGGC
Source organism: Pyrgilauda ruficollis (assembly GCF_017590135.1). Lineage (NCBI taxonomy): Eukaryota > Metazoa > Chordata > Aves > Passeriformes > Passeridae > Pyrgilauda > Pyrgilauda ruficollis. The sequence continues at coordinate 4,480,409 of NW_024518095.1, forward strand.
AGATTGTGCAAATATTACTCACTGAAAAGGAATGAAATGTATGACAGCAGTATGATTTGCTGCTGAATGTGGCTGCCCACAAAGCCTTTGGTGCTTTTGTCATACACTGGAGATTAAAAGCTCAAATTCTGCGACTATAGGATCATGCAAGCTTCTTTGATAACTGATCTAGTGGTCTGTGACTTGCCTGGCAAGAAAACCTCAGGCACTTCCATAACTGAGGTTAAAACTAAAGATATCATTATAATTTATCACACAAACAACAACAAAAAAGCACTTCAAAATCTCTTATGAACATTCTTGGAAAACCATAGTCAGTGTCCAAAAAGACCATCAGAGTGACAGTACCTCAGGAGCAGAAAGACAAAATGTATATTGTCCATTCTGTAGTAAGGAAGACTAGACATGGGAGAGATTATATATGCCATAGCATGAAATAATGCCTTACATATGGTAAAGAATATGTGAATTGTAAAGTGGAAAAGAATCACTTTGAACCATATGTTCCTCTCTGGCATTAAACCGAATGGGAGAACAAAATAACCCAAAAATAATGTAATTTTTGAAGCACAGCCATTCAACTATGTTCTCCTCCTGCCTTTGTACACTACCCTAGAGCAGGAATGAGAAGCTATAAAATACTTTGAACTGAGCTAAAGAAAGGAGTTCAAACATTCCCTGTGCTGGAACAGGTAAGGAAACAAAGGAGCACGGATGGGCAAGGCACAAACCCTGATACTCAGCTCATGGTTTTGGCAGAATATGAGTCAAGCAAGCAGGATGCCATTCTAGCCTAAATAAAGGCAGTGACAAAATTGCCATTGACCTAACACGGCCAGAATTTCTCTCTCTAAATTTCTATTTTTATGTATGCATCCTAAAGTCCCCCATCTTCCTGGAACAACTGTGCAGCTGCTGGTGAAGTGTCACCCTGGGCTGGTAAAGGAATTGAGGAACTGAATGCCAAGGGTTGTAATCCCCAGTGCTCAGGGAAGAAACCTAAGAGAATAAATGCAGTAACAGATGTAGAAAGATGGGGTGCTGGCAAAGTCAAAAACTAGGAAAATATCCAATCAGCAAAGGCACACAACTTGTCTGGCATTAAACACAATCACTACAAGCCTTTTTAATTGCAGTAAACATCTTTCATATTTATGTAATGACATGTTTGGAAATAATCTAATTAAAATAGGATATTCTGAGAAAATAAGACTTCTGCATCTCTGCAGAAGGTTGTTGCTGCTTTTTAACTGAAAGCATTCCAGAGGACTTCTGAGATTGTGTCTATGGCAAATAATGACGTACAAATGGACTACACTGCTTAGAGAGCTCATCACTGGGATTTATCTTTGTCATATTATTTGCTGGAGATCAGGGTTTTCTCAATAGCCAGGACCAGAAATATTTTCACACAAGTGGTAGATTGGAGAGAACAAGGAAGAGCCTTTTTTAGTTCCAAACTGCACAGGCAGCACCTCAAACAGAGTGAGAACAGCCACCTCATAGCATATTTATTAATAGGTTAAAGTACTCCTTCAAACAGAGGATGTTCTTGAATTGCATAGTTCATGTAGTGCTGAGTACTCCACAATGAGTACCAAACAGGCAAAGCATAGTGGGTATGCTAATACCAACAAATTCAATACAGAAACCCATGGAAGGAAGGGATTCAGCAGAGGGAGTGATGGAGTAGCTGAATCTGTATGTATGCTCAGCAATCCATTCATTATGTAAGTTACAGCACTACAGCATTACCAGTTGTCAAAAAGAGAAGAAATAATGTGAGATTATGGGAAAGCTGAAAGTAAAACATGAAATCTGAGAGCAACAGATGGATAATCAGAGCTCTAAAATGTATATATTATCTACAAGAAGTATTTAGAAAATTTTGTCTAGCGTAAGTTCTTCAGAAAACCCTAATGACAACTGCAGATAGATTTAAAAGAGTCCTGACTTCCACAGTTCACAGAATGAATGAGGGAACTGGTACAGCCAACACAATGTCAAGATGAATGATGTAAAATATAAAAATTGCTGAACTGTGCATAGTAAAATGCTTCCTCAGGGAAGGAACAAGGAGTAATAGGTTCTAAAGCATGGCTTCAGTAAATGATAATTGAAGTAGGAAATGGTCCAAAGACTTAGTAAAAAAGCCAGGGAAAGCAAATAAATGTTATAAAAGAAAGCTAAAACGAAATTACAAGGCAGTGATATAAAATAAATGTCATAGCATCATGCAAAATATACGGAAACAATTTAGGCAGTTAGTGTTTTTATAGAACAATTCAGCTTCATACATATGTTTGTATCCTTTCATATGATAGAGATAGGTCCAGACGTATCTAGGAATGGACATGATGTCCTAGAGCTGAGGATAAAGGAGCATGAAAAACTTGCCTGGGTAAGAGCATAAACAAGATAGTGTTTTAAGACCTATTGGACATTGGTTTTACTGAGATTGAACAAAACTCTTGATGTCAAAGGGTTTAAAATATTTTATAAATAACATCAAAACATAATTTCTATACTACGTAGATTCAGTTGCATATGTAAAATTAAAGCATTAATATGAAGGTACCATCTTGGTCAACATAAGATACTGCTGGCTTCTTCACATGGTCTATAACAAATGGCAGATGCACATAGGTTGTAAATGTGCAAATGTGTGATATTGAAAACTCTCATTCAAGTAAATAAAAATAGCTATTAAAAATCTTAGCTGGCAAATTTTCCCTCCTACATTTTTCTAGATGGTTTTCCAATTAATTTCATTTAGATTTGTGAATAATTGACTTTTCTAAAAGCTGGTCTTCTCTACAACTCAGTTTGGACACTTGGATGATAAGGAATACATTACAAAAGGCTCATCTGAAACTTTGGTTAACCTGTCTTTCCCATTTTACTTCTTGAAGCTTGTTGCAGGGTTAATTCAGTTTCCCTGGGTACCAACCTCAAGGTAAGGCCTGTACTTCTCTTGTGTCTTAACTGCTATATGTTTTCCCTTTTTTGCTGTAAATAAGGTTGTTGACTTTAAAATTGTAACTTTCCTTTTATGGTCTAACATATTTTCTTTCATTTTTGTTATATCTGTGCCTGTTTCAGGACACATTGAAAGGTCTAATAATACATGACCACCTTGTTTTTCTTATAGTATGACAAATTTTAAAATTCCTTAGTAACATACTGCTTTTTTCTCCAGACTGAGTACTGAATTGGCATTTCATTTTTTGCTTGGCTGACTCTGCTACACAGATAACTTCCTTTTAGAGCATCTTTTGTTTGTTATAGCGCATAATAGAAGTCATCCAGCATTTAATTTTGCTTTTGCTAGATAATTTTGCAGCTTTATCATCTCTAAAAAAATACCATTCACAGTAACAAAGACATCACTCTTCAAAAAATCCATCAAGAGGACAAACGATAGCCTGGGGAGTGGACTGGAATGGAATTCCTACTTTGCTTTTCTATAACATTTTCCATCATCATTCTTGAAGTACTTCTATGAAGATGAATCATTATTTCAATTTGCCTATGGGAGAAACTGAGTCACCTGAAGAGGAAGTAATTTGCCATGCAGCAAGTTGGTGGCAGAGCCAAGGGCAAAGAACAGGGTTCCTCATTTCCTGCCTGGTGCCCTCATGACATTGATTCAGTTTACAGCTCTGCCACAGTCTTCTTTATTACCTTAGGTAAGACCTTTTGGGTCCTTTATTCTCCCAGCACTGAAGTGCACAGTTAATTTTTTCATGATCACAATTGGATGACAACTCTCCACTAATATATTAGACATATTACAGATATGTTTCATCCTTTCTCTCAGGTACTTTGAAAGCGAGATTTTTTTGTTCAGCATGCTGTTAAATTAGGTAATGTTTTATTTTTCATGCTGTAGTGTTTTTGCCCAGAAAGTTTTTACAAAGACTAATCCTAGCCAGGGGAAACCTGTGTCTGTAGATGATAGAAAATGGTGAGTTAGAGGAGCCTCTGTTCTGTTGATCTAAGGGTACAATACCTGTGTATTATGGGCCCCCAGTTCTTCAGATTTGCATATACTATTTTCTTTTTTCATAGACATCTGGAGAACAACTGTTTGCACTCCCGATGAACTCAGGGTGCAGATGAGAGGAGAATTCACTCCTCCACCTACTGCTCCCTACACAGTGCGTATGAATGAAAAAAATCCACTTCTTCCCTTGCCCTACCCATTCGCACATAGAGCTCCTCTAAACATTTCCTCTAGGTTTCCTTGTAAAAGTACCTCTTCACTGTCCTACAAAGTCTCGTGGGGTACAAAGCAGGCATTTCAGTATTTGGCTTTTAATTTGTTCAGAACTACTACTTTCTCTGTTCTCTCTTATTTCTTCTGTTCCCTTTAACTTTCTTTCTTCTTCCTGATACTCTTTCTGCTGTGTCCACTGTGTCTCTCTGTTTCATTTCTGTTTGGTTTTTTTCCCTTTTTATGCTTCTTTTCCATGAGAAAAGGGAGGTGGTTCCACTCTCGGCCAACTCATCATAGAGGCATGGAGGGAACTGGCAGAAATCATTGCTCATGTCTGGCTGTGCAGGGAGAGGACTAGGGTTTTGCTGCTGTGAGGATTTCTCAGAAGTGATATTGGAGCTGTTCCAACAGTTTACAGTAAAAGGACTGCAGTTCTAATGCAAGTTCAGCAAGGTGAAGGCCATCTTTTTTCCAGGTACAACAACAAATGGTGTCAGACGTGTCTCTGGTCTGAGAAATTAAACCTTGGTACAGAACGCTACATGGTACGCTGTGGAGATGAAGGATCCAGCCTTCTTAGGAAGTCTGACACTGAAGAGCAGAGAGAGACTTCTGACCTGTAAGGACCATAAAGAATTAAGCACAGAAGGAAACTGAATGCAATGATGGCATTCACATGTGTTAAGAAAAACAGAGAGTGTGAGGTATGCTAGAGACTCCCATGGTATGTGACACAGAAGATTCAGTTCAGACAGGATGAAGCTGGTTTTAGATGGAGATGTTTGTGTAGGCCAAAAATTGGTTGTTGCTAATGTTCCCTAAAAGTACTTGATTTTTACAGGAGAAAACAAAGTTCTAGAAATGCAGCATGTACTTTGAGTAGGAAATTGTTGTCTTATGCCTAGTGGTACTTTTTTTCCCATTGTCTGTGAGTAGTTCTTATGGAAGTTCTTCCTTTCTCTTTGTGAGATATTTTCTATGTGAGTGAAGTTATCAACAGTGGAAATAATGTAGCCTAAGGAAATCTTTAAAATGTGCCAGGATAACACCACTGCTCGCTAACAACAAAAGGATTGATTCAATACTCAACAAGAAGATGAGAGTAGGAGAGACAGAGAGACTTGTGGCAGTCTGTGCTGCTGAAATGTACAAGTGCTTTCTCTAGAAACAGAATTTTGTAAGGGCCACTAGCTTATGTGTTTTCTAGGGGCTACTGTGCTTTTGCAAAATGTAAAAGTGCTTTCTCTAGAAACAGAGAATTTTTTAAGGGCCACTAGCTTATGTGTTTTCTAGGGGCTACTGTGCTTTTGCACTTTGCCTGCACTTCAGGTCAGAGGTAAAGGAGGCAAGTGGGTATCAAAGGGGAAGGGAGTATCTTCTCTTGTGTTTGCACAGAGCCGGGTACTAAAGAGCGAGGAAAATGGGTCAGATCTCCAAGTGCTAAAGAGGCATAGACAATACCAATAATTGTTTGGAACACACTGAATTTAGTGTTTTGCAGCATTCTAATGACATGGACAGAAAACAGAATGGTGGCCCTATTCCTACTTCTTGGATTTGGCTATTTTTGTCAACTCTATGAATTTATATTTTGCTTAGTTATTGAATGAACTGAAATTAGAAATCCTGTGGCACAGGAAAATGTGTTACACAATTACCCTTGTACGAAAATATAAAACATAAACTTCATTTTTTCTTTCTGCGCATGATGGCTCTTCTTTTAAGCATTATTAAATTAATTAAATAATCCTAAGTTTTTAAGACATTAATTAGCCTTGGATCAAAGTCAAGGATGTAATTATAAACAGTGAGCTCTTTACAGTTCCATCTATGCTCATCACTTTGTTGCCAAACACTATTCAAGGTTTCAGGTTACAGTGCCACGTTTACAGCCATGTTAAAGGTTGTTTAGGTCATGGCAAAAAAAAAAATCTCATCAGGTGTAGTTAACATGTTTACATCCTGTATAGTGTTAACAGGTAGTTCCTTATGTGAGAAAGGTAAAGAATGTAGGGAATCAGGCATCTCCAGATTTTCAGGGTTCTGTTGATTTCAGAAAGAAAATTTCAGATCCCTTCCCAATATTCTTCTGTGGTTAAGCACACAACTCTAGTTCTTATCATTCCTTAGATCTTGGAAATACTGCAAGGGACACCTAACCATAGGAAAGTAGACGCTCAAAAGGCAGAGTAGTGTATTGCCGCAACTTTTGGCCACAACTGTCCTGGAAGGTTGTTATATATGTAGAAGTACTTCTGCCAATTCCACATGGCAAGTATGTGCTTTACGCAGCCAGAGTTTCTGTGTGTTAAGAGTAGTGAACCAATAATAAAGTACTCTTCCTGACCACCAAGCTCAGCTTCACTTTTTCCTTTTCAAATTTAAACAAAAAGCTCTGTTTGTAACTGTACAATGCTTTAGAAAACAAAACAGAACTGATTTGCCACCTTGTTAGAAGTGTTGATTAAAACATTAAGTAGCCTTTAGCAACAATTACTCTGAGACATAAAATAGTAGGGCAAGAAGGTTTTAGGGACCAACGGGTGGGTGAGCATTTTGATACTGCCCTACTAATGAGATTTTTCCATTCTCTCCAAATAGCTTCAGGATGATCCCCTCAACCATTCATCTGCATTCATTTTATCCATCTGGTCCTCTGTAACTACATTTTTGCTTCCTGAAGAGGCTGGAAGGAGAAAATTGACTATCATAATAAGCATCAGGTTTTAGTCCCTATTACTACTTTGGTTTATTCCTAAAGCCCTTGTCTCTCTTGTTGGTATTTTCTTAAATTCTATTATTTTTTTGTCACAATTTGTAATGAAATCTGTCATTTTCTGATAGCTGACATTCTTCTTTAAGTTCAGTTCCGGAGGAATTGAATGGCTCAGATTCAGGTTTTAAAATAAATATACCTACCTCTTCCGGTCTCTGAGAACTGAATACAGAAAGTGAATTTAAGTGAAAAGCTCATATGTAAATAAACTGTCCTTTCAAAAATAAATACAGTTTTTCAAGCCAGTCTTTAGGATTTAGAGTTCCACTTTGTGGATTATTTCTTTTCAATGTAGAGTCTGCAAGAATGCCTCCAACAGTTTCATCAAAATGGCCAATGCCCAGGAATACAGACATCATAAAGGTGTCAGAATGTCTCATAAAGTGAGCAGACTTTTATGACCTGATCAGGGATGACCACCCAATAGAGGATATGCTATGGATCAGTTTAAGTTATATAAACATTGACATATTAACTGCAGGAGGGAATTCTGTTGCCTTTTTGAAGTCTCAGAGTCATGAACTAAGATTGTTCACTTTTAGCAGCAAGAACTGCACAGTCTCAGCAGGTCATCACTAACTTTGTGGGAGTGGAACTAGTGTGGGACACTTAGGGTAGAACTGTAATCTGTAGAGTGGTCATGGCCTCTTTGCAGGAGGTGGGGAATCCAGCACACCGTGTTCATGCTGCTGCAGTATGTGAGTGGTCCAGCACCATGTGGGAAGTGTGGGCAAGAGATACTTTGCATGTGCCCACACCTTAGCCACAAAAAAGCAGCAATGCAAAGGCAAGAGACAGCATTAAGCCTTTTGAACATTAACAGGATGCCCACAGGAAAGAAAAATGCATACATAGGCTCACATGCTGAATGGCATGGTCAGTACATAAACAAATAGTACATATTAGGACCATAACACCACTTGTTAACTTTAACAAAGATGGATTTGCTCTCATAAAAAAACTCATATGAGAGTTGTAAGGAGGAGAAACAAGAAATTAAAAGAAGGCAAGGGAGTCTGTTCACTCAGAAATGTGGCAGCAACACTAATATTTAAGATCAGTTTTCTTGGGAAAAAAGCCGATTCAATTTTAAAAGGAAAAGGTTATTTTATGTTCATCACGTAGTATTTGAAACAACTGGATAAACAAGAGTAAATGAGCTTAAAACTAGGTTAGTACAGTTTGTTTTCAGAGTGGAGTGATTTCTTCTGAGGCATACTGTCATAAGAGTAATTCTACTAGTTCCTGGAGGTCTGTGATTTTGTGACGATCTCCACTTTTATTAAAAAAGACAGGAAAGGCACATTCTTACTTTTTACTTTTCACATTCATTGCGATCACATTCCTAAGAGAATGTGATCTCAGCATACCTTAAGGCTCAAAAATCAAAAGGTAAATAGAAATACAAAAGCATTTATAATATTGGGAGTTTACAAGAGGATAACATTTCGTTTAGATGTGACTCATGATTTCTACAAGCTTCAGGTATGCAACAGTGATTTGTATAGGGAGTGGGCTGCATTAATTGGAGAGGAAGTTGCAGTGAGAGACTTGCTAACATTTGAAAGGCAGCTGTCATTCACACATTCTAAGAACTTTAAAGAAGCATAAATATCACACAAATCTGGAATCAGGAAAGAAAAATAAGAGAGGTGTTAAAACACAACTTCAAGTACCAGTCTAATGGTGTTAACATAAGTATGGTTGCTAACTTTCAGAACAGTTTTTCCTACATAATGGAAGAAGTGGCAGTTTCTTTAGAACACCAGTCCTTTAAGGATGAGAGGGAAAATATAACCCAAAACGTCTTATCTAAAAAACAACCACCTTTTTTTTCCTGATGAATCACAGTCTCCACACTCCTTGCAGTCAAAAATTAGAAAAGTACTTTAGAAAAGTAACTGCTTTCAGTATTGACTTAAAAATTGACTATGTGGAGATATTAATAAAATAAGGGATTGATACTGATGTATTCTATGAAAGAAATGTGATTTTGGATTGGTAGTGGAAGTATCCTAACTTCAGTACAACCAGAAGACATATTTTTTAAACATTTCAAAATATTTTGGCACACAGATTTTATATCATGACTTGGACTATGTAGACTTCTCAGTCAGCTGTTCCATGTATCTACATGCAGGAGATGATTCAATATTTGAGGAGATTATTCAAGTTTTGCAGGTGATTATTCAATTGTCAACTATTTATAGTATTTACTGTACTCCTGCTGCTAAGTAAGCAGTTTTATAAAATAACTCACGCCCTTGCTGTAATAAGCAGAGCGAAGATAGAAATTGCACTGGTAGGATGACAGGATCCTCACTTTCTTGCAGGACAGCATACCTTCTGCTAGTAGAAGGAAGGTGTCCAAGCTGGTGCTTTCCAGCTTGGTGCCTGGGCTGGGACTGACTGCTGCTTGTTTGGCCAGTGTCACAGGCAGCTGGAAACAGGCACTGAATGTGGCCAGGCACGTTCAAACATGTATCCCGACTAGCTGGTGGAAAGTGTGGATTGCTTCTCACTGATGAGAAGGAATGGAATGCCACAAGTATCTCCTATGGCATTTATGATATCAGTTGGCTAGTATAGATTGGGAAATAGGACAGAACAGGTACATTTATGTTACTGGTTTAATGTGTGATGGAGGTCATGTTGAGTGTAATCATCCTTACAGCTGGAGTTCCGTGCATTCCTCCAATGCACTATTCTGCTGTATGTGAAACAGCTCCTGTCAGGGAAACTAGAGGCTGTGCAGTGGTGCCACGTAAAGCACAGCAGTCATAAAGACCCTTGGCTACTCCTCTAGCTCAGTAGACCTGTCTTGATCTTCTCAGATAGCTGCCTTACAGCTACCAGAACTCCTTTTCTGCAAATGTTTCTCAATAACAAAATTAGCAACTTCAATTTTGACACTAGCAGGGCACATCCACAGTATCCTCGCTGTAGCAGACTGTGAGGGAGAACACACAGTTGTTCATGCAGCTGGATCTTGTCCCTGGACCACTTTTGCCAATGGTGGTGGAAGCCAGTCAGAGCTGGGTCAAAACTGGAGCTCAGCCTCCTGTGTTTTCAATGTGGTATGCAGAAACTGAGCCCAGGGTTTTGTCATTCAGGGTGGACAGGTAGAGACAGGCAGGCCAGGAGATTCTGAAGCCTCCATATGAGGTTCTGTGGCCAAAGGGCCTATCCTGAAGGGTCAGCACACACCATATGTTCTGAGAAATGCCAGGACGACATCTCTTTACATTGGCACAACCATTTGACAAGTACATGTTTCTGCATATAGTTTGACAATTTAAACTGCAATACATGTGAAGAGCTGTATTTTCCAAAAGAAAGAAGCAAAATACATCCAAGTAATTCCAAAATTAATCACATGCAAAATCACACAGAATTTATTAAGCTGGAAAAGACCTCAGATGATGAAGTCCAACCTATGACTGAATAACGCCACAACAACTAGAACACAGCACTAAGACTGGATGTGGCACTTTGTTTAAACATCTCCAGGCGTGTCTCTGCCGCATCCATGGGCAGTCCATCACAATGTCTAATCACCTGTTCCGTGAAGAAATTCTTCCTACTGTGCCACCTAAACCTTCCCCAGACCAGCTTAAGACTAGGTCTTCTCGTATGTATGAGAAGTTGTGTCTCCTCACAGCCGAGATGTCCTGATGCTGGAGTTGCAACAGGGAAAGGTTTGTTCCCACCAGGCACATTGGTGGAAAGGAGCCGCTGCCTGCCCCCTCGGGAAGGGCCCGCCTAAAGGTGCATGCGGCCTCTTCCCATTTCTCCAGCCACCTTTAGGCTAAATCTGACACCCGGGAATGGCGTTAGTGGAGGTTCAGGGCTCGGTCTGACGCTGCTCACTGCAGGGCATTCTCGAGCCCTCCGACACGCCGCAGCAGCAGCCGCGGTTTTGTCAGTTCACAAGCGTGCCTGCCCCAGCTCCGAGAGCCGCCGCTGTCTCCCACCTCCCCCGGGCTCGGCGCCCCCGCCCCGCCACCTCCCTGCCGCCGCCGAGAGCGCCTCTGTGAAACCACCGGCGCGGTGCCGGGAGCCGCCGGTTCGGCCGTGCCCTCCCTGCTCCCATCCGCCGCCCGCCAGGCGCGACTGCCGCCCGGGACCCTCACTGCGAGCCCGGGGGGGACGGGGTGATCCTCGGCCCCACCTCTCGCCGGGACGGCGGGAGCGGCGCCAGTCCCGCGCGGCAGCCGCGACCAAGCGGGGGCGGCCGGGAAGAGCCGCCGGCGCCGTGCGGCCCCGCCCCGCTCATCCCCCCGCTCCCCCG